>NC_092206.1:68185394-68208203 GCF_043381705.1 Parasteatoda tepidariorum
AATATATTGTTCTTTCCCATTTCAAATGATTTGTAATCCAATGATGTTTTTACCAATAAAATTTTTTAAACTAAGAACTATTGCTTGTATGTTGCAAAAAAATAAAATTGGATTTCAGTGGAGTTGTATAATAAATTTTATAAATAGTATATTTTTCTGTATTAGATGTAAAAGACTTCAGCATGCAAAGTTTATAGAAATCAATACTTTTCATGATGTAAAAGTTACTCTATAAATAACAATAATAAACGAAGTAGGAATCAAATAGCAAATGCCTAAAGTTATTGAGTATCAAAGAATGCTTCTAGAACTTTTTGGAAGCTTTTTCTCAAGTTGCTAAAGTTTCTCAGCAAATATCACTGAAATCCAAATTTATTTATATTTATTGAAACAGTCTTTTTGTTTTAACTATTTCAATTCATAATCCAATATTCATAGTCCAATGGATTACCAGTAGGACCAGGTTTTACTTTTGATATATGGCGAGGGATGTCAGAGAAGAATGATGAAAAATTAAGGTTTATTTATGTATAGTTTATTTAAAAAAAAAAAAAATTTTTTTTAAACCCTATATCAATTTACAATATCAGTTGTTAAAATATTTGGCTTTAAAAGAGCATGATATAGCATAAGCTTTTTTATAATGAGTTTGATAATAATTATTACAAAATAATAGCTTGAATAAGGAATATAAATCGAAAAACTTGTTTGAGTAAATTAACATTCTTTAATGATGATGGTAACAAGCGGTATATGTATAACAAAACAGATTGCGAGAATAGCAAAGAAAATTAAGAAGAAATAATAGCTTTATTTGCTACACAAAAGTTGCAAGCACATAGAATTACTAAAATGCGTCAAAAATACAGAGAGAAAAATATACTAAAAATTCATGAAAAAAGAAACTATTAAATGAAAAAAAAATATTTAATACGTAAAAAAAACATTTTTATTAAAAAGAATAAATTTAAAAGCCGGAAGACAAAAACAATGAAAAAATATAGTATATATTTTTGTTTTCCGACTTTTTAAATAAAAACGATTTTTTAAATATTTAAAACTATTTTAACCCTATTAATTTGAATAATTAAACCAGTAAAGGTATAAGGAGATTAATGGAAACTCTTTCAGTGCTTCAAAAGCAATCAAACAGGTTTTGATATTCTAATTTTTGCATACATTTTTTTAAATTTTGAATAAAATTATAATAGCCACCAAGGTAGACCATTTATAGGAGAAAGAAAAGACATACAGATGGAAAAATACACATGCTAATACCAACAAAAGATAATTCGACTCCTGTGCTCTTTGCATTCAAAGTGTGAAACCCGCATCAGAAACTAAATAAGAAAGAAATATGGAAAAACTACCAGCCCTTGGGTGCTTTATTTACGTCGCACAACAGCTGCACAATGGGCTACTGGCGACGGTCTGGGAAACATTCCTGAGGATGATCCGTAGACATACCATCGAAATTTTGATCCTCCGCAGAGGGAATGGCTCCCCTGCTTTTGTAGCCCGACGATCTGCTCGCGAAGTCGAGCACTTTACAGTAGAACAGTTTAACGAGGACCAATACTGCTTGCCCTGGTTCCCTACGCAGGCTGCTCAAAGTGGTCAATCCACCCGTTTGATGACCGCAGCCAGTGATGCTTGATTGAGGTATTCTACTGGAAACTGTGTCTTTACGATCAGTCCACAGCGGGACTACTAGCACAAGTATTGTACAGAATGTAATGGAAATGGTTCCTCAGAGATCGCTAGCACAATATTCAAAATTTCGCTTTATGTGACCCTCCAAATTCACCTGCCATTTTGCATACAGTGAGAATGGGCTTGAGAAATAATTATTTTGAATTTTTTCTGTGATTAACTTGATTGTAACCGCGAACGTGAAGTTAGGATTACGTGAACTTTCTCACCCCACGAAACTGGAAAAATTCCATTTAACGCATCTTTGAAATTGACCCTTATCATTTTTAGAATCCTCTTTGAAAAATACGTCATGGATAACAATCAATTACCGATACCCACAATTGGCACAATTATCGCTGTTTGAATCAAAGTAGAAATTAAAGTTGAACATCCATCAAAGTAAATTACGTCACATCAAAGTGAGAGACAATTACAAATACAGGCAACTTTTTATATATTTATTTAATTTCAAAAACAAAAATTTTCCTCTTTTCATTAATATAATCACAGGGTTGGTTAAACTGCCTATATCAATGTCTAATAAAATATGATTTTATTTTTTAAACTTCATTAAATAATTTTAAAATTCGAATGAATTTTAAGAACACAGAAGAGTCCCGCAGTGGACTGATCGTTAAGACACGGTTCCCAGCAGATCACCGAAGTCAAGCATCACTGGCTGCGGTCAGTGTGCGGGTGGATGACCACTTGGATCAGTCTGCGTAGGGACCGAGGGTGTGCGGTATTGGTCCTCGTTAAACTGTGCTACCGTAAAGTGCTCGACTTCGCGAGCAGGTCGTCGGGCTACCGAAGCGGGCTACCTCCGCAGAGGATCAAAATTGTGATGGCATGTCTTCGGATCATCCTCCGGGATGTTTCCCAGACAGTCGCCAATAGCCCATTGTGCAGCTCTAGTGCGACCTAAATTAGCAATAAGAACACAGAGGCCGAGATTATTTATTTGATATATCATACTCTCAACAACAGTGTGTGCCTTTTTTTCCCTTTCGCATTTTCCCTTTTCCCTAAAATTTCGCGGTTCCCATTTTCGTTTTATTTACTTTTATGACTTACTTTGATTGCGCGCGCCTACTTTGATCAAAGTACTTTGATCGTGTCAACCCGCCTTTATTTACGAGATAAATTAAAAACAGACATATGAGCAGTTTTTTATCTTGCTTTATCCTGATTCCTATTCACATGAATTTAACTTTTAAACGATAAAATTTTCGATCCGAAATCGCAGTATAATCTGTGACATTTTTTCACTTAAAATAGGAGAACATCGGGATTCATAAAATTTTTAGTTTATACACTTCATAAAATTATATGAATTTCGAATTTCACATAGTTCTCATTTTTAATTGAAATCCATATTCCACCTTCCCATTTTAATAATCACTCAGAAGATGTTCTTTTTATTGATATCTTATAAATAGTTTGACAAAGACTCTGTTTACATTTTTTGAGTTAGAATATCGTGTTCTACTTATATTTGCCTATTCTTCTCAGATTTATCGGGTTCTATTTTTAGTATGTGTTATGTTATTCAAATTACGCAAATTATATCGAGTGAATAATTTTAACAGTTTCGAAAATTCTATAAAGATTTTGATGCATTTAAATTCTCCACTAATGACGAAACACAATTCACACATAGACATTAGTCCTTTCGAGCGTTTATCTTTAAGTAACAGATTGAATAAAAGCCCATCGGAATATGCTTTCCAATTACTTTTCAGTAATACGTAAACTATATTCCAAGTACCCAAGATATTTTTAGAAAAATTAGGAGAAACTTTTAATTAGGAGGAAATTAGGAGGAAAAAGGAGAAACTTAGAAGTTGCTCAAATTTCAAATATTGTTAAAGAGTTTTAAGTTAAGTGTTATTTTGCAAATTAAAGGTAATTTTTAAGTTTTCAATTCTCAACTTTACATATACATTAGTTATTATGCTTAAACTATATAAACCATATTATGCTATATCTATAATGCTTTTAACTGTTGTAAAATGGAAAAGTTAATTTATAAACAGTAATATTACAGCAAAAGTAATAAATGTGGTTATTATTAAAACTAATCGGTCAATATTAATAAATAACCTCTTATTTTGGTCAAAGTGAGAAATATCGAAAGCTATTCACTTTAACCACTTACTATCAATTATAACCAATGAAGTTTGGTCAATGTGATTAAGCGGTTTATGTAGCATTGGGACATGGGTGTGCCTCTTTGTATATGTGTTACGGTTGAAGTGATAAATCTGGTTATCATTAATACTGACAGGTCAAAATTATTGATAAGAGCTTCCTTTGGTCAAAGGGAGAAATAAAAACGAAAGATATCTGTATCGTGATCTGAGGCAGTATAGTCACAAAGTCTTGGAAAATTCCGGGCATATACACCGAAAAGCCATTACATTATGACCACCCTGCTAACATGTAGGACCACCTTTAGCCCTCAAAACTGCTAGCTCACGCCGTGGGATTGATTCCACAAGATGCTGATAGATAGTCTGAGGTAGCTGGTGCCAAGCGCTCTCCAACTGGTCCTCCGATTCCCTCACATTGCGAGGGGGTAGCGTGGCAGCACGAATTTGGTTTTCCAAGTAGGGCCACAAATGCTCTATTGGATTAAGGTCAAGTGAATTTGGGGACCAAGACATGACTTGAAAGTCACTGGAATGTTTCTCGAACCAATCCATGACGATTCGACCCTTATGGCATGGTGCATTATCCTGTTGGTAAACACCATCCCCCGCAGGAAAAACTGTTGCCATGAATGGGTGAACTATGTTCGAGTAGCTTACAGACATCAGGGATTGTTCTATGAGAATTATGGGTCCTAATGTGCCCCATGAAAACATTGTTCCTGGGCGAGAAACCATGAAAACCTGGGTGAGCCCATTGTTATAGATGGAGGGTGGTCATAATGTAATGGCTCTTCGGTGTATGTATATACATATATATTTCAGATTACAATCAATTTGGCGCTTTGGCGATTGTAGTTGGCGTCGCAAATCACAACACAGAGTTATCACCAATAAAAACGCGAAAGAATGACATTGACCAAACGTCTGTGTCTATTAATAATAATAACCTGTTAATGTGATAAATTCGCTTAAATTTATTTGATTGTTATTAATATTGACCGGTTAGTAGTATAACTCACTATTCACATTGACTGTAACATAATAAATTTATACACTGTTATGTTTTTAATTTCGTTTGATTTTAAATGCATAGTAAAAAAAAACATCTGAATATAGATTAATAAAGTTTTTGAGTAAAACTTATTTTTCATCAAATTATTTGCTCGAGGAACTGATTTGTTGTGTCTATCGACTACCTAGTTTAACATTTGACTATTTTTTCAGAAGTATTTTTTTAAAATTCCAGCGGTTAAGAATCTGGAAAATTCTACTGAATCAATTAATGTTTAATTAAAAAATTGTGCGAAAATTTTAAATCCTTTATTCAGGTTAACATTTCAAAAGAAAAATACAAGTTCTAAAAATGTAAAATACATAAATGCACCAAGAATACAAAAGTGCATAAATATACATAGAAATTGAAATACAAAGGGAAATATAAATAAAACCCGTGATTTTACACATGTCCCCCGAATTCTTTCTTTGGAAGTTTGCCTGATGAATCTGAAATTAGAAAATTAAAAAAATAAATAAATAAATAACCTTTAAGAAAAGGAGTTTTAAAGTTTATAGTTTGTCAATAGGAAATGACATATTATATAATTAAAATATTATATAATTAAATTAGACTAAGTTAAGAGAGCTTACGCTAAGACATTTTTTAAATGACATTTATACTCTTTTCAGTTCTTTATGTACGACATTAGTAGCATTTCACCCCCTTCCATGCTTTTTGAAAAGATAAAGCTGCGTCGAACTTCAAAATAAAAAAAAGTTTATATTTTTCACTCAACTTAAAAAACATATACTGAGAACGTGAAAAAAAAGGTATTATAAACTGAGTCTGGAGCAAAAACAGAGCAAGAAAAAAGAGAAGAATAGGATGCGTTTCGATCATCTAAGTAGAGTTTGACTGAAGGAGAAAAAACTTATTGGTAAAATAATATATGGACATAATCAAGGTTTATAGATTTAAGGGGAATAAACCATAATATATTTTTTGTAACGTCACTCAAAAGGTCCATGTATTCTCCAACAGGAACTAGCAAAGCTTTGTAGTGCATATTTATAGTTTTTGTGCTCTATTAACACCTTTAATAATATTAGTATACTTCGTAACGTAATATTAGCGTATTTAGTAACCTATTAAAAACATCAATTAACATAATACCAGTAGTAACTAATTACCAAAAGTGCTTATCACCAATAATAAGGTAATTTTTGAAGTTCTCCTAGCTGAGTAAGTACCTCTTCTCCTTTAAAGAACCGATTTAGAAAAAAAAACTTTTTATGCAATTTGTACCTAGTACCAAAATTAATGAAGTATCATTGGCGTCAATCACAATTTCTCAATTCTTCAGCAGATCTTAACTACGCTTCCCTGATTTAAATTTTTAATGCAATAATTTATATAAATCTTTGGCCAATACCGAAATAAAATAAACCAGCTGTAATTCTAGAAAATATATAGTAGCGATTTTTATAATCATATTTGGCTAACTGATATCGGAACTTAATTCAAAGGCTTAGAAAATCACCAAACTATTATTGACGACTGCGATGCTTCATTGAATATGATATTAAATACTACCCGTATTTTCATGAAAGGTGCTTGAGTAATGGGAACATATTACATCAAGATGCGTAAGTGTATAATATAACTCATTTTTCAAAATAATTATTTTCTATTATAACTTTTTACTTTATAAAACTCATTTTTGATTGATTAGAGCTGCAAGTTAGGAAGTCATTATCTATATATATATTTCTCTTACACGGCGACAAAAAAAAAGCTTCATTACAACTCCCTGAATGGCAACGCTAGAAAATCGACCAATGATTGCCGCTAAAAATGTCACATGCCAAATCTAGATGAAGTGTCTAAGCATATAGCGCTTTTAAAAACGGAAATAACCAGAGAGCGTCAGCTGCGGCAATCTCATACTATTAAGCTAGGCAGAAGTGAGTAGTCTTTGTCGATAGATCTCTATTTTAGTATTTTGTCGAAAGCGCTTTTTTTCATGAATTTATATATTACGAACTTATTTGCCAATTTTTGTTCTGAATAGCAGATTTGTAAAAGATACAGATTTTATCTGTATCTTATACAAATGCGTAGTAATATTTTGATCATTTACATAGATTATCAACACTTACCACAGTTTTTGTTAGATATTTGGGAAGGGCGAATCCTGGTAGGTAAAGGTAAAGCTTTCTTTTTCGGCTTTTCTATAAGTTTCAGTCCACTATGGCCAATTTCTTTTGGGGTACAAAACTGAAAAACATTCAAGACTCATATTAAAATATTATAACAGAAAAATAGAATTTTAAGAACAAAAAAGTAATATACACAAAAAATCACTACCAGTTAAATTTGGAGAACTACAATGCTACTTTGGTAAATATATCTATATTTGAGTTGAAATAGGTTTAAAGTGATATTTTTATAGAATTTAGGAAATAGATTTATAGTTTAATCATTAGCAATAGTAAATAAATGTTAGAAATTAATATAGCCTAGAGTCAGTCTAGGGTATATTAAGGCCTAGGCACTCATCAAGCGTTTGTACACTTGTCGATGTAGTAGATACTTGTTGATGTAGTAAAAGTTTACTGTTTTTTGTCTAATGTACATAAAATCCTACTTCAAAATTATTTTAAATTAGTCACTTAATGCCTTCCTTCACTGGCATCTACAACATTTAAAGATTTGGTAAATTAAATTAATGTTTCAAATAGTTAAGTAAGAGTTTTCACCAGAAGTTGTATTTTTTTAAAAAATCCCGGCAAATGTTCATTGAACACAAATTTCTTATAGTATGGAATGATCACGTGAGAAAGAATTATTACTTCACATGGATTATGTAGTTAGGAGAATAAACTAATATTTGTACAACAATACAATTAGTTTAGTTTTATGCTTCGTTACAACACAATTTTAGCTTCAAATTCACTGGGGAAAATGTTGGAATATTTCCGGAAATACGTAGTCTGATTTCTCGGCCCTTGGCATAATACACAGAAACATTCCATTTCTCATTAAAGGAAAGTTGCCTAAATAGTTCCTCTCCCAAAACGTGCAACCTCCTTTTCCTAAAGAATTGTATAAAGGACATTCTTTATGGTTAATTAGGAAGATTTTTCAGGAGAAGGTCCATTGAAAAGAAAAAATTAGATGTGTAATGCGTTAAAAATTTCATGTTAATCGATTTCATAAGTTTTCAAATTAATTTTTAAGCAACTGTAAAATGTGTAGATATTACTAAATGCATCACAGATTATTAAATACATCATATAATTATCAATATTTCGCAAAGTTCGACTTTCTTTGCTAGCTTTTGCTAGATGAAGGTTTACAAAACTCTTTGTTCCAAACAATTCGTAGTTGCCTTAATCATACTCTGTGTGCATTCGTTCGTTCTAAATCGTAAAGGTGCAATTTCGGAGAAATATATCAACTTCAACTATTGAACAGGTCTATTTTTAAATCATTAAACTGAACTACTCCTAAAATGTAAAGAAAAGGTCTGAGAATTATTTCTGAATTAACTCTCCCCCTACACCAATGTTAATGAGATAAGTGATAAAGTGTAGTATATCTACAACTACGAAAATATAATTCCAATTCACTGGTATATATGACGTATTAACTCGATTCTATGGTGGAATATCTTTTCATAGATGAAGGCTGACACTCTCGCCACATTGGTGACCTTCGGACGTAATGTGAACACGCTTACCTTGACAGAAACTCCCACTACGATTTGAACACGCCTGCTTTGATGGATGGTCCACAAGTTAACAGTTGACTTGCTACTTGTGACTGCGGTGACATTGTCCGCCTCACGCTGTTGCTTCTCAATCTCGATCACACACATGGTATACACTCGACTTCTAAAGGCAACACATGAGCAACCACGACAGTGGTCTTAATACTGCTCTCATGGGTTCTCAAAAAAACAGCAATGAGCAACTAGTGGTATACGTTCATCGAATTCTATCACAGATATAATTCTGGTGGGGGAGTACTGTAGTGTATCTACCACTACAAAAATATAATTCCAATTCACTAGTATATAAAACATGTTAACTCGATTCTATGGCTGGGTACCTTTTCATAGATGAAACTTTTATTTTTTATTTTATATCCGTCGTTGAACAGCTGACCCAATTTTGGGTTTATGGCTAACTATCCCCCCAATGATATTCACTAGGAGTTTGCTAATGTTAATAAGATTGAAAATGTATCATTACTCGCAAACTTTTAGTGAATTGACAATTGAAAACTTAGTTTAACAGTATTTAATACATTCTGGTGAGCCAATCTTTAACTAAACTGTCTTTTGGATAGCAAGAAACCTTAATCTACATGTGAATCCAACTGGAAATTTAAGTAAAGACAGTAAGATTTCATATTCCTATGATGAGATTTATTTTCTTTATTCTCAAGAAGAAAAAAACTAGGATATCAATTTTTGCAAAGTAACGAAATTTAGCAACAACAATTTGGCGCTGTATAAAGAAAATAAATATTTCAATTGAATTAGCCTGAAATGCAGCAGAAAATATTGATTCACAGTTTTTTTTTCAGCCAATAGTGGCATCTCTTGAGGAAATGTAGAATTAATTTTAAAATTTGTAAAAAATATTCAATATAATATAAATTGGTTTCCTAAGCAAAACGCAACACATCGTACATTTCTATTGCACTATGAGTTTTTTTAAAGAAATTTTTCAAATAGCTGGTCACTTTTGGGAATATCCAAGCTACTTGACAGCGAAATCAGTTACATTTCTCTGAAATAATTACGTTTAGTGTTTAAAAAAGTAAGTACGAAAATTTTTGTCATGTTGTTACATTCGGGTTGAATTTTGAAAAGGCGCATATCTAACTGCGTCCATTTTCTTAAACACGCATTTTAGGCTATGCTCATTTTTTTAACACCCATTTCCAGCAGTGTCCAGAATAAAGAACTCTCCGATGAGATACTATTTTGACTTACCACAAATAAATTTTGCAATCAAAAATATTAAAGATATTAATAACTGTAAGCTCAATTGCAATTATTCAACATATTATGCTGTTTGCAGAAAATTTAAGTCCTATAATCTGGGATCAAATTAGTACTACAAACTAAACTTCCAATTAAAATAACATGCTAAACTAAATTAACTGAAACAAAAAATTTTTATAAATAGAGATTTTATTTTGATTCTCAAGAAGTAATAAAGTCAATTCTACTATAAATAGAATTTTTATAATTTTTTTTATGATGCTAAATCAAGTGTATTCAATTTCAATTTTCCTATAAAGAGACATATGCAGAACCTTTGTCACTTCATCATAATCATTTCCCCAAATTTTTAAATTATAAACTTTTTTTTTAGAAATAATACTTTATTTTTAAACTTTTTGAGATTTTCACTCAATAAAATTGTATATTTAAAGCTGGTTTTTTAATAAAAAAAGGTATAAACGGAGACTTAGTGCTATTCAGAAAATATAGACATTTTTCCATCGATGAGAGATATATCTCTCCATAAATTCAAGCATCAGTTAATTTTGATAATCTTTTTCAGAATGCTTGGAGAATATTCTATTATTATTTTGCCTTATAGTGTCAGCCACCATTGTGGAGAATTTTCATAAATTTTCCAATATCGTTGATTAAGTCTACTGAAGCACTTGAAACAGAATTAAAGCAGATAATATTTCTATCAGTTAACTACAGGTAGAAAATTATGAATAGATTAACAGTGTCAATCTTTAAACTGTCCTTAAGTATTTAAGCTTAATATATTTACTAAAATTTTAAATTAAAGTACTGATATGATTTTAGGATGAAGTTAGCGGTCGAGTTAAAATCCTCTAAAATAATTTAATGAGAGTAAGGAGAAATTAATAAATACTATAAAATATTTCTGTGATTTTTTTACCTCTTTTTGGAGTTCAGATGCATCTTGAATAGCATCTTTAAACTCAGGAAAAATATCTTGCTTATCCAAAGACTTTACTTGCTTATCCTTTCCGTTGCTTGCTTTACAAATTTGCTGTTTTGTTTCCGTTATTTTATTTGCATTAGTCTTTCTGTTAACTTTTTCTGTAAGTAAATGGGAATATGAGCAGTAAAAATTTTTATTAATAAACAGAGAAAAAGCTTTCTCTCTAAGAACACCATTCTTTTGTTTATTTATATATATATATATATTCTTTAGACACATTATAAAGAATAATTTTTTTCGTAGGCTAATTATTCTTTATTCAAAAATATCGCATTTATCGTAAAGGAATCTGTCCTGATGAAGAGCTTTACGTTTACCCATTAAAAGATTTTCTATTTATTCTTCTTGCCGGCCAGGTGGCCGAGCGGTTAGCGTGCCTGACTGCGAAGCCATAGGCTGCGGGTTCGAATCCGGCTCTGGGCATGGATGTTTCTCTCTCTCTTTGTGCTGTTCTCTGTTGTGTGTGTGAATGATGTGTGAATGTGGCCCACCCTATAAACGGGTTTGTGGCAGTGTGGCGTGGGCAATGTTGCTCGCCTCCGTGACTTTGGTTCACAGGTGCCCACTGGGTAACGCGAAATGAGCAACAATTCTGGCATAGTATAGGCAAAGATTCAAATTCAGTGCCTGCCATTGGAAAAAAAAATATTTATTCTTCTTTGTATGTGTTTATATAGATATCAGCTATCTACCTTATTTTGCTAACATTTCAGAAAAATGCTCACATGAAGTGTTTCGTCGAAAGAGCACAAAATGTAAAAAAATTTAATCTGTAGAGTTGAAGTTTCGGTTATTTTCTATGTTAAAAATATCTTTAAATATGCCTTCAACATTTTATTTTTGTGCGAAGTACATTTATCAGTGGCAGCAGACTAAAGCTGAAAATTCGATAAGACATAGAATTCATATAAGAGCTTGATAAGACTTAGCATGATCATTTCTCTATTTTACATTTAATATTTTTCCCCCTATGTGCTGCACAATCAGTCTTCCCGATGAGCAGACCTAGTGCGTTCTCCAGAAGTGGTATCCACTTTTTCAGGACCACCACAATGGGTGAGATACCGTTGGCCATGTTAATTTGGACATCTAGTTTCTGCCACACTAGATAGCAGCACCGAGACTCTATTTGGATGCTTTTACATTTAATATAGAGTTCAAAATATTTTTAAGTAGTGATAGAAAAAAGTTGCTGTAATTTATTAAAATATTAATACACTATCTCTGATACCATTAAAAGAAATATTTTCCGTAACTATTGAAAAGCAATAGTAGGATCGATAGTAAAAAATTTAAAAATATATCTTCCACCAATGAAATATTCTTTTCTATATTTAAAATTTTAACACTAAACTAAGTACTTTTTAACTTTAATATTTGGAAGAAAGAAGAATTAATATAAATGTTCCCTTAGATGATATAAAATTGGATCACGCATGTTACACTAGACTTAAACGTTAACGCGTACTTAGGGTATAAATTGAATCAAATAGGAGTACAAACTATATTAAACAAATAAATAAATAAATAAAGAGGAAATATTTCCAGACTACTTCGTATTCGTGAGAATCAAGTATACTAAAAGAAAGTAAACCCCTGAGGGATTCTAGATAAGAAATAAAATCGAAATCACGCGTTTTCACTTAGCTTAAAAGCATAAGTATTCAAAGTTTCGGTCTTTGGTAATGCAATTAAAACTAGTATAGTAACTAGTATTAAAACTAGTTTTCCATATTCCTAGAATTGCGATGAACAGTGACAGCTGACCTTAAATAAGTAAAAATAAATAAATGCATGATTTTTGTTAATGTTTTTCAAACTTTATCAAGCTATCCGCTTTTTACTGTCATATTTAGAAGTCTAACAGGAACAATATTAATATTTTTCTCACTTTTTTGTAGTTACTAGAAAACTATGCTTCCTTAGAAATTTTATTTCTAATTCGAGTAAATTGGAAAAAAGTCTGATTTCAATTTTTTCCTAACAATATAGGCAAGTTTATCAAAAAGTAGTACCGCAAAAAACTTCTTGATTGTAGAAAATGTTGACTATCATAAGCTGGTGTCGAGCACCAACAATAATCTACCCTATCTCCATCTTGATTAAATGAATTTCTAAAATTGCGTTTTGCTCTCTTGCTTAATCTAATAACAAAGTCACGGAAAATGACAGCTAATAAATAAAAAATTGAAATTAGTTTAACTTTTCAATTTATACCGGAATTCGCCACTTTTCAGTTTTATGCATCTATACATATATATTAGTCATTAGAAGTTATAATAACTACCATGATTTATGACAGACTCTGCTTTGGATCTATTCTTCTCTTGATTTTTAAGCACTTTACCAGATCTGTATTTAAAGGTCCCTGCAGTTTCGGTTTTCAAAGCCGGTGATTTGATCTGAAGAAGAAAAACATTTCAGTATTAATTAACTTAAAAAAATTTGTAACAAAATAATAATATAGTGTACTAACATCAATAAAACCATACGGTGCTATAAGAAATGACTAATAAAAAAAAGGTAGAAAGATTACTGAAGTACCAAGTTGCTGTTTTATCCGAGATGTATCTATAAAAGGACTCCACCTTGGTAAAAAATCATTATATAACTGCAATTTTAGCGAAATACTGTAATTTTGATGTGCTTACTACTTTACTCAAAATGAAGCCTTGCACAGTGCACAAACAAAATAAACACACTGCTGTGTTCACCTAATGAGCTCGTTTTAATAGGATTCAATGATTCGAGCGCCAATAACTTCATACGTCAACTCACTGACTGGATCAGCCGCAGAGGATCGCCACGAATAGCCACTTACCAAGTTTTACCATTTATTCTTGCAGTTTCGGTTTTATTACCCATTGGTAAAATGGGTGTTGTTTTGTGTTTGATGGCGCACTCACCTTATTTGAACGTCATCACACTCTTAAACTGTGTTTAAGAGTAATAGTAAACAACGCGCATGCGTCGTCATTTCATGCGTTTCTATGGCAACCGCAACTGTTTGATAATTTTTTTCAGATTTCTCGTTTTCACTTTTAATTTTGTTCTGCATTAATTTTTGAGTTTATTTTTGAGATATGGAACCAGAGAGATCCCTTAAATACTTGAGTTGAGAATGAAAGAGAATTTTATCATTTGAACGATATTTTTGCTTTTATTGTTTTAAGTAAGAATCAGAAATTCTAATCTACAGTTCAAGCTGGATCGTTTTCAATACTTATTCAGGTGAATATCATAAGTAAAGAGGGTCTCAAACTGATTGACGTGGTCCCAAAGGTTTGAGTTGAAGCAGGGAAAAAAACGATGCCAAGGCCAGAACTTGCCGAGACTAAGAAAGCTAAAGCCAAAGATCGTAGGCGGGGAAAAAATTAGACAGCAACCATTTTGCCAATGGGTAACCTGTATTTTTTTCTTCTTTTTACCACGTTTATATCAACTTGCCTTCGTGTATGTTTGTTCGGGTGGAATTTTGTAATCGATTTTAAACTAACTTCCCGACTAGCCACAGACTTCAAATTTAGTACATAGTTTAGAATTGGATGACAATGCATGAAAATAAGGAGAAGGACATGCAAAGTAAAATAAATTTAAAATTAAAGAAAAATTAATATTTTCGCGATTGTCTTTTGTTGTCGATTAGATTATTTCAAATTAGTGTCACATGTCAGTTGAAACGTTTTGTGTACAGTGAGTGAAAAAATTGAGATTTTGGAAGCGAGTACAAAAAAAAAATCAAAGTATAATTATTTTTTTAAAAAACCACGTTTTTGTAGTGGAGAATAATAATTAAAAAACAAAAATTTGGAAAACGAAAAACGTGGGGCTCATGAAATACATAACAGTTCATATACACAGACTATTATACACATTTTCATACTCATACACATGCACAACCACATCCGCATATACATTCACATACACATGCATATACACAAACCTATTCCACATATCCACATTCAGATACAATTACAGATATACATACACGTATTCTCATGAGCACACATACTGTTACTGTTATGTATTTCACGCTCCACACGTTTTTCGTTTCTTAAATTTGTTTTTTAATTATTATTCTCCACTACAAAAATGTGGTTTTTAAAAATATTATTTTATTTTTTTTTGCTTTCAATTCCTAGTTTCCTGTATATTTTTCCAGAAATATTGTTTTAAATTGCAGTTTTAAAGTTCCCTCTTATTCCTCTTCTTGAATTATATTTCTCAATATCCAATCAATCATAGTTAAGAATAATATCCTTACCATCATACAACCTTGCTTAATCATGATCTAAAAGTGCTCTGTCTGGTTTCCATTTACTTCACAGCATTTTGAATCCCTGCAAAGTTCTTTAATGACATAAATTTTTCGAAAATGCCAATAAAACTCTAAAATTCTCCATGGCATATTTCTATTAACAGAATCGAAAGCTTTCTGAAAGTCAATAAAATTCATACATAATGATGTGTTAAATTAGAGATCCAGTTAAATAATATCCTTTAAAGTAAATATCTGGTGAATTGTTCCTGCATCACTTCTGAAACCTGATAATTCCTTACGTAGTGGATTTTTAATATGTTGATTAAAATTTTTCCAAATACTTTGGCTGAAATCGACGTGATAATTAAGGTAATGAGCGGAAAACAGTTTTATCATATCCACCAATAAATATTGACTACAACATGAAATGTCTATAAGATATTAAAGTGATACATATTTTATGTACAATATTGGTGATTAAAATCACCATCTAAGCGCAGCGGAGTGATTAAGATTTTAACTAAAGTCTAATATTTAGTTACTGAAATGATAAATGTTACACATACGATAGTGGTGGTTGAATTCCCTTTCTAAGTGTAGAAGGGTGATGATGGTTTTTAACCATGATGAAAATGTAATTTTTTCCGAACTAAAATAAGCAAAATTGTGCAAGGGAAACTTTCACATCAAATACAAATTTGAAATTTTGAACTTTAAATTTGAAATCCTAAATACACTGGTTATCATAAATTAAGGAAAAATCACAAAAATAGCGATAACTCTTTCAAAAGTAAGCCAAACCGTGCAAAATTTGCATATGTTGTCCACTAAGAGTAGCTGAGTAAAATTGCAATATGCAAATTAGTGGCGCTGCACTCGGCTTACGTCATCTGCCTGGAGCATAAAAGTCCAAGTTTGAGAGAAAGCACACAAATTTTACTGTGATTGCGACATTGAAAATCTGAGATAGCCAATTCGTAATAATGACCTCTAGGCATCATTTGCCTGAAGAACTACGATGGAGAGCCATCGGGAGACTAGAGGCAGGGCAGAGTCAATCAGAAGTGGCCAGATGGCTAAATGTGAGTCCATCTGTGGTTCATAGACTTTGGAGGCAATTTCAAACCACAGATTCGGCATCTAGGAGGTTCAGTCAAGGACGGCCAACTGTTACGACCAGTGCCGATGACCGATATTTGACATTAAGTGCACGCAGGAATAGAACCGCTACTCCGACACATCTTAGATCCTCTCTTGCTGCAGCCACCGGAAGGTTGGTGTCAACGTCAACTGTGCGCAGAAGGCTCCACGAAGGTGGTCTGTATGCGAGACGACCAGCCATTTGCGTGCCGCTCACATCACGCCATAGGAGAGACCGTTTGCAGTGGGCCCGACAACATGTCCACTGGACGTCAGATCAATGGAGGCCTGTTCTCTTTACGGATGAGTCCAGGTTTAGTCTAGAAAGTGACAGTAGACGTTATTTGATATGGAGAGAACCTGGGACCCGTTATCATCCATCAAACATCCGTGAAAGAGATGCATACGGAAGAGGCAGTGTCTGTGTTTGGGGAGGCATATCCTTAGGAGGGCGCACATACCTCCATGTCTTTCCAAGGGGAACCGTGAATGCTCAGGTTTATCGAGACAACATCCTTGATGCTTATGTGCGCCCATATGCCGGGGCAATTGGTGATTGCTTCCTGTTACAGGACGATAATGCAAGACCACACAGAGCTCGCATTGTTGATGATTATCTTCAACAGGAAACAATTACTCGCATGGAGTGGCCAGCTCGATCCCCGGACTTGAATCCTATCGAGCACGTTTGGGATGCTCTAGGGAGGCGTGTATCTGCCATCAATCCGCCCCCTCAGACCCTTGCCACGCTTGCAACTGCTTTACAAGAGCAATGGCTCTCACTTCCTATTGAACTGATAGACCGCATAATTGAAAGCATCACACATCGCTGTTTGTGCTGTATTGCTTCTAGAGGCAATCATATTCCATATTAAAGGTACTTTTTCTATTGCAAACCGATACTTCCAATTTGTTTATTTTATACATGTGCTAATTTCTATACTACTATTAATGTCTGATAATTTCTTTTTATGTTGTTTAATACCTTACTATGTGTTGTATATTGTGGGTAAGTTTCATAAAATTCCATGTGTAATTTCTTGAGTTATCGCGATTTTTGTGAATTTTCCTTAATTTATGATAACCAGTGTATATTAAAATCTAAATTTTCTCTACTGTTATCTTCTATGAACATATTATAATAAGTCGAATTTAACATGTTATAACTAAATTTTTTTACGAAAAAGCATTTTTTTACGAAAAGCAAATACAGAAATCATTGAATAATTTAGACTCAAAAATGTTTTGCCTTTTACATTTTGCTTCATTTATTCATCATAATTTATTCACTTTTTTACCTCTCAAACTTAGTTTAGGAAGATTAAATCATTGTGGCGTCAAATGAGATTTGAATAAGTGAATTTCCGGTGAAGTCTAATTTAATTTTCAAAATATGGAAATGATACAAGGTATTCCTTTACCACTACTTTTAAGATATGTTAATAACGAATTTTTTTATGCTAAACATCATACATATTAAGGGCTTCGTAAATTAGTATTTAAGCATGAGAGAAACCGAATAGCTAGTGACAGAAGCTGAAAGAAAACAACACTCATTTTGTTGCCTCATAAACCTTTAATGAGTTTCTTACAACCACTTTTCCACTACCATCAGTTTCCTGCAGAATTCCAATTTGTTTTGATATTTTCAGCCTCGCCTTACCCTCCAATAATTCGTTAGATTCCCAAAAGGTTCTTTTTTCCAGCTTCAATATTAATTTAAGACATAATGCACTTTATTTTCAACTATTTCTAAATATATATATATTATGAACAGGGATTACAAAACATTCTAAAGTTCCAAAAATTTTTTTTAAATTTGTTACACGTTTTTAGAATAGTAATATCGTAAACAAAATTGCTACTGTATATTTTTATACTTTCCATGTATTTTATTTTACAACCAGCGTTGAACAGCCGACGCAATTATGAGTTTACGACTACCAATATTCAATTCCGTAGCCTAATTTAGCCCAATCCAGAAGACAAGGGAAATCTTGGATCAAGTATTGGTAGAAATTTGCCTTCGTAGAGGACTTTTTGATGGAGCTAACCTGCTTTTGCGCTACATGAAGAGAAAAACGTTGAAAACCTCCTACGGTTATCATGACGGCAAGGGGACTCTAACTCATGATCCGTCTACCACTAAGGATATTTTACCTCTGCATGACCCGGTTGCCGAATTCGTAACAACCAGCCTTTTCTGGGATTCAAACCCGGATCATCTCGTTGGGAGGCAAGTGCTCTATCTCCTGAGCCAGCACGTCTTTCCTATGCATTTAGATATGAACCAGGTCTGCTTCGATTTTATCGCAATAGAGATGTTATAAGAGAAAAGATGAAAATAGTTGTTTACTTTTTGTTCTCCTCTCATTGTATCACCCATTTTGGAAGAAGTGGAGGTATATCTTAAAATTTAAATAAACATATATAAAAAAAATACCAAAGTGCATTTTATTTACCTTTGAATTTGTTGGAGACTGCTCCAGCTTAGGTTCTCCAAATTTAACAGGCTTTTTATCTCGGAAGCTTAAACTTTGTTTCAATTTTGCGACACCTTTGGGAACTATACCTTTTTTGACTGCAGGCGGAAGATTCGTTGCTTGCTTTGTTAGCGAAGTGCTAATTTTTCCTTTGCTGCGGATGGAAAGGTGATCTAAAGCATAAAGATTAAACAATCTAAATCAATAAAGTAAATTATCTGATTCTTAACAAAATCATTGTATAAAAAATTGCTTTAATACTGTAATGATTAGTTGATTATCATAAATGTATTTAGTAATTTTTCGTAGTTCTAAAAGTATGTTGAGGTACCAAAAAAAAAAAGAAAATTAGCATTAAGAGACCTAAAATTTCAATTTATCCCTCGACTAATTTATTTGTGAGTATATTTTTCTGATTTAGGTCCTTCCCATGACTGAAGAATCAAGAATCAGAGTCTATAAAAATGTTTATTTAGATGAAGTACATTTTTGTGTTTGATTTCGTTTTTCAAAATATCACATACACTAATTAGCATATTTAAAGTTAAGCCCTTGAATCAAAAAAATTTAATCTTTCGTTCATTAAATCAAATGATATTTACAATGTTTCAGTTTGCGATATTTTTTCTTAAATTAGGAAGCTCCGCTCATCCAATCCTCTTGGTGTCTTCTCATTCATCATTGTTCATTTTTTTTAATAGCCTATTCTGAAAAATTTATTATAAAATATATAATTATTATGATTTTCTTTAAGCACATTTCGTTAATTTGTTAATTGTAATAAAATGAGCGGCCAACAAGATTTAAAAAAAAATTATCTGCGAAACTGTGCTTGAAAAATCAAACTTAGAATGCAGAATATGTGGATATTAAGAAGTAAATGAGAAATAATTTAGTTGTTAACAATATGTAATGGTAATATTGCATAACCTAATATCATATAACAGTTTAAATTATAACAGTTTTTGTATTATTAAACTATTATATTTATAATAGTTTCGATATGAATATTAAAATTTATGTCTAACAACATCAATTCAACACTAATTTTTATTATATTTATTCTTTTCTATTTTGGGGAAATCTTGATCTCAAACCAAGCAAAAGTCTTTAAAAGGAAGAAATTGGAGGAAACAATTTTTTTCTGCAACAATGGATAAATAATCATTATTTAATACAAAAATAAATTCGGTAAAAAAAGCACTTAAAAGAGCAATAAATTTCAAACAAGAAACTAGTTTTAAATTTATAAATGAAAATGTCCTTTTCAACACACTCGAATTTAAATTTTTTAGTTGCATTTCTATGGAATGTAGTGCGATCCACATGATATTTCTTACTGCCAGTTTAACAGTTAATAATTATCGAAAATCAAATTTTTTATTTCATAGTACAAGTTTCTGTATTTTCAACTTTCGAAGTCTTAAAAGATATTGCACAGAACAGAGCTCAGTTTCCAAATTAATTGTTTTCCTATTTCATACAAATATTCTTAGTTTGTATTTATATCATTCAATCTGTATACTTCATTATTTATTTTATACTATAAAATTTTTACAAAAAAAAGAAGGAAAAAAACGATTTTCAAGTTGATTAAAAATGAGAAGATAATTTCTTCGAACCTTAATCTTTCAAAAAACTACAAATTTTCAGAGTTGATGGAATTTTAAGAAAATGGTAGTTTTACGACTTTCGTGTTTGGTTTGACAAAAATAAATTATTTCCATTTAGGAACTAATGCCCAGTAGGTGTGGTAGATGAAGTCTTCGTTTTCCATGGCTTTAGTCGGGGTTCCAGTTCCCCGTTCTAAGGGATTGGTGTCTGCGCTGACTAGACTTTATCCAAACGTATCTTAGTTGTTTGAAATGGTCTGAAACTCATTTTTCTGCAATTTCTCTGGGGTGAAAAATTTCAAAATGGCTCAGAATTTCTTTTTTCCATCTCCAGTTTCACAAACCATAAGAAATATTTTCCGAAAATCCCTAATTGTTACATAATTGATAAAATCCTTAAAAAAATTTTTTTTTTTTTTTAAATAAGAGACAAAAGAAATTCATGGCTTACTGCCCTCTGCACAAAAAACTAAATATTAATTCCAAAAATTTTTAAGAAATTTCAAAAATAATTTACATTTGTCAGCACATTGCGCTGTTTACAGAAAAATTGTAAAACATTGTTTTGTGGTGCATTTTAGATCATCCTTTTCTTTATTATTTGGTCTTCAGACTAAATTATATTGTTACTGCAATCAGTTGTTAACCTGAAAACTTTTTTTATAGTTTTTCTCAGTTAATAGCACTGCATGCTCCGAACTTTGTAAATAAATTTAAAAATTGGTTTTAAGAAAGTCTTCATAGTCTCCAAAGTGCAAAGCAGCAGACATTATATTGTTCCGAATCTGATCTTCATCCGGTTTTTTAGTTTTTTAAATCGTCGCTCATTTGTGGGATACGCGGAATCAGTAATTTAGTTTCATGATTATTGTTTTTACTGGTAATTTCGAAATACAAACTTACTATGAAATAATAATTACATAAATTTGGAAGAAAAAAAACTCTCCAATCGAGTAAACCACTATTAAATAAACTTTTCCTCACACTTCTTTACTATTATTTTCATTCAACACTTGAAAATAAAAAGTAAAATCACCAAGTTTTATTTCAGATTCCGATTTTGATCGATTTAAAGTTGCACGCTGTCTATCCATAATATTTTCTGACAATTCTGTTAATGCTTTTGATGTTGACGGAAACACAGCAGCAGAGATCGTAGTTGTCTTCAATTGTTCCTGGAAAACAATTTTTAAGCAATTTAAGAAAACTTCTGTTCTATCCATGAACTGTATATAAATGAAAAAATCCTATTAATTGAACTTAAAACTATCGCATCACATTATAATAGGATTTGCTGCAAGATTTGACCACTTAACACTAGATTGCACAAGGAAGTCATTTTGACTGCTTTTTAATTTCAACTAGAAAAACAATGATGTATATATTGACACAATTTCTTAGAATTTTGCGACTTTCTGTACAACATATAATTTTTTTTATTGTTAATATTTACTAATAACTTTTTATATAACTGCAAATAATATAAATAAATTAATTTTAAACAAATTTCTTTACACATTATTCTTTCACAATCTAGTCATTTTGACTGTTTTTGGGAAAAAATATAGGTATATACTAAGTTTGTGTTTCTAGTGTTAATAAACTTTACTTATTTTATAATTTGAAGATACACTATGTCATTAATCATCCTAATACTTTTACATTAATATACCTGACCATTGATGTACCGAATAATTAGTATATCTAGTACTTTTTCGAATTCAGTTTTCACATTTATTTAGTTAACTAGGAAATTTTAAAACAGAATAGGAAAAAAAAAGAAATGAATAAATGAATTAGAAAATTACTGAATCAGTCAAGAAAAATTTTGACTAAAGATTCGCTTTTAATAAATTAAATTTCTATTAAAGACAATGGTTACGTTACAATTGTTTTGTATCAGTGCAGAAAAAAAATATTTTACTGGTATTTCATTTTTTTCCTTAGGCTTTCCTGCTGCCTTCTTCGGTAAAGTAGCACTTTTCTGTTCATCTGTTAGAGGCAAATCTAAAAATGGAAATCTGATTTTAAATACAAAAAAAATTTATTAGCAAATTTTTAGAAGTTCAATTTTGACAATTTGATATTTTTTCTGAAATTGAAAAGTAAACGCAAGAAATGCACAAAGGTCAATAAAAAATTCCAAGTTTTCTTTAAAAGCTTTAATGCAAGAGTGCATTACATTAAAAAATAGAAATCACGTGGTTATAGAAATTAATTCATCAATTTCTACAAACTCTTGTTTCGATAAATTAATATTTATATTTATTTATTTATGTAATTATTCAATCTATATAAATAAAGCAAATGTTTATATGTATTCGCATATGTATGCATATATGTTTGCATGTACAGTCCGCAAAAAAAAAAACGAATCACCCTGAATAACTTTCGTTCTAATGATCGGATTTTCACGAACTAAGTGTCAATCTTAATGGTTCCTGGGGGTGACCTCAAATATG
>NC_092206.1:68209163-68265356 GCF_043381705.1 Parasteatoda tepidariorum
TTTTTTCCTAATTACGCATCTGAAATGCTGAATTTAGCGATAAAGGTAATTTTTGCAATGTACTGCAATAAAAATACCTTATATAAAATTTTCTTACATTTGAATTGGAAACTGAATGCAATATTCCTTAGTATATAGTGAGCACACAAGCCTTTATATATATAGCATAGTAAGGAATGGTAAATTGTCTTAGCAAGTAAATTAAAAAAAAAAAACAAAAAAAAACAATAGATTTTACACTTTCAAGAACAATAATAATAAAAAAAAAGAAGTTGAAAAGTAAAATATTTACAAGAATCTATTTTTAAATAAAATTCTGAAACATAAACATTAAGTATGAATTTTTCATTCAAAACGAAAACCGCTTATAAAAAATGCAAGAGCGGTGTGAGGATAGAAGTGAATAAGAAAGAAATTTTTAACTAGAATAGAACCATCATTTTCCTACTCAATCAACGTAATAGGGTTGCACGTTGTAGCAAGATGTGACGCATAGATCGGTTGGGTTACCATATTCTCAATTTTGCGGTTTTCAGAGAGCTTATTCTCGACCGCGCCAAGCGGTGCCGAAACCGTGAGCATTTCCGTGAGTGCGTACCGGAGAAAATTGTTGATGGTATTTTTTGACAATTGGCCTAAAGCAATAGCATAGCCAAAATTTACTGAATATAGTTAATCATTATTTCGAAAGGATGAACTTAGAGAAACATGTTTTGCTTATTCTAATAATGTAAAGTTACTGGAAAGAGCAACAAATACTAATAAATAAAACAATTAAAATATTTTTAGCTTAGATTGTCATGGAACTTAGATTCTATAGTCTTACGCGTGATATTGTAGTTTCGATTCACGCGTGTGACTTATTCATTATGAACTTTTTTGCATCCCGTATCCAGCTAGTGAGGGAAAAGTAGAGTTGCGCTAAATCATTTTGTTTAGTGGGGCGTTTAATAAAATATATTTTATAATTTGTTTGTAAACCACATTTTTAAGAAATGATTTATATTTTTTAAGTTGTTAATAAACTATATTTTTAAGAAATTATTTGCATTTTTAAATTGTAAGTATGGATGTTAAAATGCACATCTTTTTGCAATTTTGTCGTGAGAGTAATAAATGAATCGGTGTTTAAATAGTTGTGAAATTTTTATACCCCTATACGAACGAGGAGACGGCCTTGGAATTTTCGACATTGCTCCTGGACAGTGAAACTGAAAAATAAATTTGAAATATTAGCAAGAAATAAGAATGCAATATTAAAATAAGTTTTAAGGGTACTTTAAAAACCACTATATGAATTTTTTATAAAATATTTAAAACTAAATAAGCAACAAATTTTAATAAAGCTCATATGTTTCTTTGAAAACTAAATTTTTCCATAAAAAAATTTTTTTTTTTAAATATTTCATAACTAAAACAAGAAACTTTCTTTTAAAATGAGCCTTTATTTTAAAAAATCTTACAACTAAAAAAATTATTTAATTTCTATAAGTCACCAATAGTTATAACCACGAAATCAAATAATTCCCAATTATCGTGCATTTGAATGCCAAAACTTCAGTTTCAGATAAATTACTTGTATTTTCTTACGAAATATAATTAATTACAAGTATATTATGAAATGTGTATTTTATAAATCAAAAAAAAAAAATTATGTTCCGACTGAAATAAACTGATTTGAATCAAATTTTGTGTTTTTTACAAAAATTTTTTTATTAAAATAACCTTGGTGTCTGGTGTGTCAAATTTATCAAAAAGTGGACATTAAAAATGCGAAATTGGCTCTTAATTTTTATCATTCCGGTAGCTAGTGGCTACTATTCCTAATTTCTAGTCTAGAGCTTTTAGGGAACTCGAAGGCTCTAGTCTGGGGCTCGAAGGGTACTCTCTTACATGAGGGCGCGTAAATTAACTTTATTTGGTGGAAGAAATAAAAACTATATAGAAATAACAAACCTTATTTAACTGTTTGATAAAACAAGGTAATGTTTTTCATTATCGCTTCTCACCTTCACTCTGTTTCCATATGCAATAAAACAGGTTTTAATCTTTTCAGTCTCAAACTTCACTGTTTAGATTTCCATAATAATTTATTATTTCTTTGATTTGATTTTAATCGTAAACCCCAACGAATATTCTTTTTCTACGGAAAGAAAAATTCAAATAAAGTATTTTAAAGATAATCACAAAGGGACACTTCGTATATTTCCTTGAAGTGTATTTAACTAGCTGATCAAAACAAAATAAATAAAAAACTAAAATAAAAATAAATAAAAATTAGTGCATAAATAAATAAACGGATAATATTTACTACGGTGAAAGACAAAATTAGAAATGAAAAATACTTTTTGCCACATATTCTGAATCAAAACCACTTATTTCATTTAAAAGATTTATCTTAAATATTTTTTTTTCTTTATTCACAGGTCTAACAGCTTAACAAATTAAAAAGAAAACAACAACAAATTAACAGTAAAACAAATTAAAAAGGGGAAAAAAAAAACGTCAATATTGCAATATTGAACAAATTAAATTAAAATATTTATCTAGAAATATTTTAAAATCAAATAAATCTTTAACTGCAAAACAAAATCAATTAAACACGCCAAAACTTAATGAAATTTACATGTATTCATATACTGTATAAATACGAAAGATTAAATATTTATTTTCTTATATTGCAGTTTTTTAACATGTTTTACTTTTTATAATACTTGAATATTAATTTGTAATGAAATTGAAGTTTCAACTGAAAAATCTTCATTTAAAACATAAATTATGTTAAAGGTATGCTTTATTTATATTATTAAATGTGTATGCATAAAAACCATACACAAACCATGAAAAAAGCAAGTTAATTTAATAATTTTACATGACATAACACTTTAGAATGTAATAAATAAACATATCTTTAATATATTTATTTTATTCGCTCACAAATTTTATTCGCTATTTATTTTATTCGCTCACATATATTTATTTTATTCGCTCACAAAAACGGGTTTATTTAAATTGAAATTGAAAAAGTTGTCGAAGAATTTAAAACTTTGTTTAGTTAACAAATTCAAGAATTAGTAAAATTTTAAATTTCTCTTCATAAAATTAAAATTATATCACGTTTAAAAATTAAGGATTATAATATTTGATATTTATAAATAATCTAAATGAAATGTTGGTTAAGACTTAATACACTATTGACATGATTAAAAATTGCAATTGTTAAAATATTGGAGTAATTGTTGTTAATGAACTCGATGGATGCTAGTAGTGTAATAGTAAAATTATTTTTTAGTAAAAAATCAAAATTTAAACTGCATTTCAGCATTTAAAATATTATAAGTTCTAATTTCTAATTCTATAAAAATTCTTAAAATTTATTACACCACAACTAATTCCATAATTTTAAAGCTGTTAATTCTTCAAACTGGAAATATTTGAAATTCACATATATGAATAAGAGTTTCATGTTAAATCAATGTATTATACTAGCACCTTTTTTTTTAATTGTTCATCTTTATTTATGCATTTTTGCTAATTTAATATGTTTGAAGTAATTACACATAATGCTTACCTTGAGATCTTTTTCCTTAATTTTTTATTAAATAAAATGTTTAAAATTAAAGAAAAATATTCTGTGCCTTTCTAATGCACTTTTTGCTTCTCATTGTTGATTGGTTTATTGGATTTACATACATTTGCAGGCTGTGAGCTCAATTTAGGCTTATAAACCAAGCCAAATGATATGACAGATAGCACAATACAGAGAAGGAAAGCACGAAGATCCACACGGGATTCGAACCCGCTACCTCCACGCTTTGTAGAGTGTTTGGTGGATGATACCGCTCCCGATTTGCTTTTATCAGGACCTCAAAATCAGGACCTCTGATTAGGTTAGACTGGGCTGTCATGCCAAACGGTTAGAAGCTTCGATACAGCGAGTTCAAATCATGATTTAACAGTGAACGTATTTTCGTGCTATCCTTCTTTGAAATGTTGTAGTTGTAGTTTATTTACGTCGCACTACAGTTGCACAATGGGCTCATATGCCATCACAATTTTGATCCTCGACAGAAGGGATTGCTTCGGTAGCCCAACGACCTGCGTGCGAAGTCGAGCACTTTACGGTAGAACAGTTTAACGAGGACCAATACCGCACACCCTCTATCCCTTCGTAGACTGATCCAAGTTGTTATCACCCACCTGCCGCAGCCAGTGATGCTTGACTTCGGTGTTCTACAGGGAACAGTGTCTTAACAATCAATCCACTGCGGGACTTCTTTGAAATATATTATCTGAATTACATATTTAGGAAGTGTTCATAAACCATTCTTCGTATTGAACACACAAGACCGTATTTGTATTGAAACAAATAAATATGGATAAAGTTTTATTCTATTTTATAACAGTCTTTGAACAGCCGATCCAATTTAGAGCTTACGACTAATAATGTTCAGCTCCATAGCTTTGTAATTTTGAAACCGATCCAAAACACAAGGGAACTCTTTGATCATTTATTGGGAGAAATTTGCCTTCATGGAGGACTTTCTGATGGAACTAAGCAGCACTTACATTACATGAAGAAGAAAACCGCGAAAACCTCCCTCGGTTACCCTGACGTCAAAAAGATTTTAACCCATGATCTGTATATCATTAAGGATATTTTATGGTAGCACTGCGATCGATGCGAGCCAGGTGCAGAATTCGAATCAAATTGTAATCGCTGGGATTCGTACTCGCTCCACCTCATTGGAAGGCGAGCTCTCTATCCCCTGAGTCATCACAGCTCTATGGATAAGGTTGATGATTTTGAAGCAAGTTGGTTCCCCAGTGAACTGATTGTTATGACACGATTCTCAGTGGAACACCCTAAGTCAAGCACCAAGGCTACTGTCAGAGAACGGGTGGATGACATTTTGATTGATATGCTTAAGGACCGCATGCTACTTGAAACAAGTTGTTTAAAAAGTAGATCTCCAACAATTTAAATTATCGTGGTGGAAAAATATTTGAGAGATTTTGCATTTACAAAACCTTCATAAGTGAGCTTGCGGAATGTCACATAAAAGTGAAAAATCTCTTTATTGCAATTCCTACTTACACCAGGAAGTATAGGGGTAATGGGTTTGATTTCCATCCTGACGTAGAATCTCTCCTTCATTTCGACTTCTGAAGCTTTTTTCTATAAATTGTTATTCTGTTTAAATAAGGGTTATTAACTATTATACCCTCCTGAGACAGGGTCCAATATTTTGAGCAACATTTGTTACAAATTTATCGCTTAATAAATAATTAATATTTTTTACTCTTTGTATTCCTTTCACACAGCGTTTCCATTCAAAAATAGAATTAACGTTACCCTTTTTAATCAATATTTTTAATTACAATGAAAATTTATAATAAAACGGTAAAAAAAAATATTGATTCAGTCAATCTTTTGGTGATATTTTTGGCAAATGAACTTATTGAGTTTATCGGATTTTGTTTCTTGACCAAAAGGTGAAGAATAAAAAGTAAAAAAATCTCACTATAAAAAGTGTTAAAAATTAAAATCCATAATTTTTAGACAATAATTAAAAAATTTAAATTGAAAGAATTGAAGTTATTTAAAATATTTCATGTTATGTTTATGAGTTTGCTTTCTTATAATCAACATACTTTTAAGTAAAGACAGCATATTCTGCCATTTATTTAGTTTTATATCCCGAGGAGGTAACGCATTTCGTGCCTAAGTTGAAAAATTTATTTATTTAAAGAAGAAAGCAGTATTAGTAATTTATTAAGGTCGTATTATAGTTGCACAGACTTCGGTGATCTATTGAAAATCGTGTTTTGTGATCAGTCTACTCTAGGATATGAGATATAAAGAATTGTTTTTGTTGTTCATTTACGTCGCACTTGAGCTGCACAATGGGCTATTGGCGACGGTCTGGGAAACATCCCTGAGGATGAGCCAAAGACATGCCATCACAATTTTGATCCTCTGCAGAGGGAATGGCACCCCCGCTTCGGTAGCCCGACGACCAGCACGCGAAGTCGAGCACTTTACGGTAGCACAGTTTAACGAGGACCAATACCGCACTCCCTCGGTCCCTACGCAGACTGATCCAAGTGGTCACCCTCCCGCACACTGACTGCAGCCAATGATGCTTGACTTCGGTGATCTGATGGGAACCGTGTCTTAACGATCAGTCCACTGCGGGACATATAAAGAATTGAAAAACCTATATATAGCAGGTATAAGTGTTCTGATTCCTCAGTTATTTAGAAAAATGTACAATTTTCTTTTTATTTTAAATTCTTTTTCTCCCGATTTTTGTTAAATTTAAATACAAATAACAGGCAAAAGACAATTATGCTCTGGAAGCGTGAGAGAATATTTAGGAAGGAGGATGTATTGGACGAACTGCTCGCGCGTATACGAATCGCATTGACGCACAATCGGTTATCAAAAGTAAGTGCTGTGAGAATGCTCCTCATATAATTTGCGTCTGCGTGTTTTTTACAGGCAGTAGGAACAGTCCTTAAATATACTCTAACTTTATTAAAATTTGATACAAATAAAGCTAAAAGCAACTTGGCTTGATATTAATCAAGCATAATTAAAAATTAATATATCAATAACATGCTCTTCATAACTTTTTGAAATGATTTTTTTAAGTTTCAAGATTTCTTAAATTGTTATAAAATTATGCATTTTTGTGAAATAATCACCTTTAAATCAATTTGATTCAAGTCAATTTAATTTTTAAATAGTAATAAATAATGGCTCTTGTTCGTGCCCTGTGCTTGAACTTGTGCAAGCCGCAAAAGGCATCTATATTCTTTAAACCCGCTCCTCGTAAGTATAAAATTCAAATTTCAAAACATTTTTATGCGGATATAAGCGCAACAATACTGTTGCCTTACAAATATTGATCAAAATATAAATATAGAATTAGTTACCTGTTACTGCGACATATCTACTTCACATGACATATAATTACTGAACAAGACTTGATTAAGAATCAATGTTTGTGTACAATTTCTGTTGTTACCCAAGACTGGAGATTTTTCCGTATCGTGATCTTTCGTTCCATCACTTCGGTATTTACTATAAATTAAATGTTTTTTATACTTATTAGCGTTATATAATATTATATTGTTGCTCAGGGCATAGTTGCATGATTCAAATTTGTTTTTTTCCTTAATTCATGAGTGTTAAAAACTCGTGTAACGTAAATAGTATAGAATTTTATTTAAATACTTAAATTTCCTATTTATATTGTGGGGAGATTTCCGTATCGTGATCTGTGGCAGAATAATCTCCGAGTCTTTACAACTTCCGGGCACTGGCCCATGAGAAACTAAAAGAAGAAAAAAAACGTCACAGAAAATGACCAACTCAAAGGGTTTAACTCGTAAATCGGTAACCTGGGGCAAACATCCACATATGTTTCTTTTTCTTTAAATTTTTCCTTATAAAATCAATTTGGCACCTTGGTAACTGTAGTAAGTAGAAAGTTACAAATAATGTTGTAACTTTCCTTTATTTCAGAAAACCACCTTTTTATAAATCTTAACATGTACATAGATGATTTTAAAATGAGTGTTATCAATTTTCTAGTTTATCCATAATTTCTTAAAACTTTAACTTGCTGCTTTGAAGATATTTTCTTATTGGTACCTTTTAGTGGCAACTGCAATTGTTAAATAGCTTAAGTGTTTTTGTCTTAGTAAAAAATTAAAAAGAAACTGTATGTGGCTTGCTCAAGGGTGCCTACATATTATATGCTTTCAGTTTGTCCTATCATGCCATCTTTTTTAGAGTTTCTTAATGGTAAATTTGCACCAAAATATAGTGACTGTTTTGAAGTAGGTTCACATATAGAAATCATACTATTGATTTTGAGGGAAAATTCTTTGAAAAACTGCCACATTTGCAATATTTTCTGAAGAGAAAATTTCTGTACTTGCTTGCAAGAAAAAAATTACTAAATTTTAGCCGCAACTGTATAATGGCCCAGGTGAGATTTAGGAAGAACAGCACAGCATGATAGCAAGAAACCTATTCCTAGTGTCCTTAAGCAAACTTCTATTTAACTTCTATTTCGTTGAGCAAACTTCTATTTCTTTCATGTTAGATAAGCCTCTTTGCACTGTGGTGTAAAATATAATTATAACTTATTTATCTCTCTTATAAACTTGTTCATCTATCTTAAATTAGTTAATTTATCTTATTAAATAAATTTTTTTTGTATGCAGTTTGCACTCAATTTTGTTTTGTAATTCATTTAAAGTATTTTGTTCTTTAAATGGTTATAATTTTATTAGTCATGTTAGTAAATCATCATTGAAGAATGATACAAAAGTAATTGTTGGTCAGAATCTACTTTTTTTAACAAAATAATGCTGGGTTGATTACTTTAAATCACCTTGTTTTAAATCATAATTCTAATTGTATATTTAAAATAATTTGATTTTAAAAAAATATGGATGAAATTTGTCAACATGATAATAAATTTTTTAAAGTGAATTTTTTATTAAAGAACATTGTCAGCAATAAACTTGCATGAGAGCATTGATAATCTAAATTTGCTCAAGACAGTTTCAAAAGGTTTTGCTACCTTAACTTTCCTTAAATAAGTTATATACTAGGCACCTTTCTTGCCTCTTATACAAGCAATATTGATCTTCTTGAATCTTAATTAAATATTATTCTCACTGGTTTTGTATTAAAAAGAGGTTTAAATCATTAAAAACAGTGAGAGTATTCATTGAAAATGCATTTAAATATCTGAAAATTCTAAAACAATACCCTTATCTATTTTTTGGACAGACTCAGAAGTGACATAGCTGCTAAGCTTATTTTTATTTAACTTTTTAAGCTGTGTTTAGAAAAAAATAGATTATAACATTTTTCAGGAAAAAAAAAAATTATTATGAATAATTTGTACGCTTCATCATTTTAATAAATATAATTCTTCACTATAATTGAATAAAATGCTTAATAAAACAGCAAACACCTTTTATTATATTGAAAAACATTTTGATAAAAACTCTATTAAATCACTTTCCTAACTTTAAAACGAGCTAAAAATCATAGGTTGCTTATGAAACCTATGATTTTTAACTTGTTTTATAGTTAATGATTTATAAATTCTAAGTGTCTATTTTGTATTTGTATATCATCTCAGTTTTATATGTCTTTTTCAGAAATTTTATGTGCCATTAATGTCAAACTACACCCAGTTGAAGTTACGTCTGAACCAGTATTTAACAGCTTGATATCATGGAGATTTTCTCATGCCTTTCTATCCAGATGTTAGTTAAGTTCCATCAATTAAAGCTTATAACTGAAGTAGTAAAAGTTTGTTAAGTGATATTTTAAAAACATCAATATTTTTGATTATGTCAGGTGATTTTAAAAAGTACTGTTTACAATTTTCGTTTGCTAAGTTATTAAGCATGGTAGTTTACAAAAAAAGATGCTTAGTCGACTTTTTTTCTCATATTTACTTAATATGCTTGTATTTTAATTTTAGAATTTTTTTTTCTCATATTCTTACAGGATAAGAAGGTGAGGTTTTCTAAAGTTTACTTAACATGCTTGTACTCTAAACTTCTCACTTTTTGTTGTATATGTAATTGATATTGTGTAGGAACTATTTTTTGTTGTTTATGAAATTAGCATCTTTTCTTAAATTTTCCTGTGCATTTTTTTGATTTCCTGTACATTGTCCTCAAATCTACTGTACATGTCCTTCAAAATTCTAGTTAGTTTTTCTGGTATTATAGATCCTTTATTTCTCTTTAATGAAGTCAAGTATAATTTTTTATCTTTGATTTTAAGTTTTTTTTATAAATCTTCAAATGTACTTTGTAAGCAATAAAGGAAAATATTATTTGAAGTTTATAAGAATTTCCATTTACACAAAAAAATCTTATGCTACATCGGAGCGTGATTGATTAAAAATTTTGTCTGTTAGAAACAAAATTCAAACTAGGCTAATTAATTTGATTAAATTATTTAAAAAAAATAATTAAAAAAAATCGATTTGGAGTGTGCTTATTTGTAAATTTTTCTAATAATATGCTCTGTATACATTAACATATTAACAAATACATCGAATTTGTACTGATCACTTTAACTCCCCCAGAAATTCATTTTTCATCAAATTCTTTTACCACATTTCTTACAAACTATAAATTGAAATATATCAGAGATAACAAAAGAAAAAAAAAGAATCTTTTAAGATTCTTAAATACCATATTGAAATTTGGTTAATTGGGAGTTTTATTTGACAAAAATAAAGTGAAATTTTGATCAATGTGTTCAGTAGATACATTTATTAAAGTATTTATAAAAAAAAATTTCTAAATTGGTAATTTTTAATGTGTTGATACAATTTTATTCGTCATTTTGGTGTCGTAGTTGTTTCATCCTCGGGTCCAGGTTTTCATTTTCCCTCCCTTTCGACTCAAAGCCTCATATGATTCTACTGCTTAGCCCGTAAACTAGCTTGGCGCGATTATCGCCGCTTTTACTCCAAATGTTTATTGCCGANAATATGCAACGCTTTGGTTATAATCGTTACTTTTTTTAAAAATACTTGTACTTTTACTCGTTACTTTTTAAAAGTAACGTTGCCATGTATGGTTGTATCTAATATAAGGTTTTTATCCTCTATTGATGTTTGCACGAAATATAATGTCATAATATATTTAGCCAAGAAAAATAAACGGCTATTGAGGATAAGTTTTGCGATTTGTGAGAAAGAAAGGGATCTACATCTTTTTTTTAGATTAATATTTTGGCAAAATTATCTGCTACGAACTCGTACGTTTGTGGAATGAGTATTTATAAACATCAATTTCTACTTATGATATCGATATTGCTAGCTAGGAGTGCGATTTTCCATTATTTTGCAGTTTCGATTTCTCGAGCACGCGCAGTCAACTTTTTCAGGAGAATAAGGGTATATTTTTACGTTATGAGCTGCCAAGTTGCGATTCCCCACATTGGCGAAATATGTATCTAGTCCTTGGCATGACAATGACTACAAACATACACTAACCCCTTTGCCCTACCCAGCCACTCCCTTTCAGCGATTGGAAGGGGGGTGTCAAACACGATGCGAGGATGAAAACTACATGTAACCGTCATTTTATCTCTACCGGAAGTTAGGTTTTTGCAAAACTCATTATTCACAGTGTTTGCAGAATAAAAGCTTCCAGATTGATATATAAAGGAAAAGCTATCACTATGTTTACTCTTTTATTTTATTTTGTAATCTGTGTTCTTCTATTTTATAGTAGGGTATGGATTTTATAGAACTTATTTTTCCTGCATTCTTTACAACTTTGCATAGGGTATCCGTGCATCTGGAAAGTCATGAAGAATCATGGAAAGTCATAAATTTCAGTATTGAACAAAATTTGTCGTGAAATGTCATGATTTTAACTAGTTTTGTAAAAAAAATCATAAAAAGTCATGTATTTAAGTCGCCGAAAAATCTTATTTTTAAAATGGGATTTTGTCCCCTCAATTTCATGGTGTTCTGAATATCTGAATTTGTAACAAAATCCCCAATCACAGTCATATTTAATTAAAAAATATAAAATGTTTTTATTGTGCTCTTTAGAAGTTATGATGTTCTTTCAAAAAATGAAAGAAAAAACATTTCTAGAGCAAATTATATTTTAAACTTCTGTGATTTCAGAATTTTTGTTATTATTTATTTTTTATTTTATCAATTTAAAATTTTAGCTCATTGGCGAATTTTTTTATTTTGAAATGAGAACAGAAAAATCAGGAGTGTTTCTTTCCTTTCCGACGAACAAGAAAAGTATCTTTAGAATGTAATTCTGCAGAAAAAAAGAAAAAAAATTATTTGCTTTTGTATTTTTTTCAGCTATTTTATTGCTTTAACTCTTTTTTTTTACTCTGTTTTTTAAATTTAAATTCTCTAAATATGAAAATACAGAGTATAACAGTATATCTATCATTTCGATGAATGTTATTATAATGCTTTTTTAAATTTATTGCTGCGTTCTTGTCGGAGAAAATAATGATTTCGTTAAGTCATGAAAAATTCTTGGAATTAATCATGGAAAGTCATGAATTTGAAAATCTAAAACGTAGCAGATACCCTGTTTGTACTCTTTATGTAAAAAAATTTTGAATTTTTTAAATTACTTTTATTGTTACGTATGCTTATGTAGGTTTAGGTTGCATTTTAAATATTTATTTATAGTGACTGCTGATCAATTATGGAAGGGAGTGACAAGTTTAAGCCCTGCTGGTAGACGTAAAGGTAGAGGGAGAGGAGGTGGTCGCAAAGTTGCCCGGGATTTAAACAGAGGGCAAGTAATTGGATTTGGTAAGTATCTGTTAAATATACAAATAAATTTGTTATAATAGTTTATGCATGTAATCAAAAATTACTCCATACTTAAGTAATTATGTTTAGATCTGTGAATTAAATTTCTGCTAATTCTTCTAATTTAGTTGTGTTAAAGAAGTTGCCCCGCATATTTAAAATTTCTGAATGCTTTTGTCATTTTTCTAACTATTACCAATCTTTTAACTATTTTGAAAAATATATTGATTTTTTTTTCTCAGTTTTTAGTTCATAATTGTTTTAAAAACTTTTAACTAAAAATCTAACTTGATAAGCAGTAGCATTAACAGCGGCTAAGAATTTGGGTCGATCCTGTCAGCTCCTTCTGTCTGTTATGGATTCATTTTCTTAGAAAGTAAAAAGATTTTAATTTTAGATGAAAAAAATAATAAAACAGAAATTTCAGAGAACGAAATAAAATATGTTGTTATGCTTCATAGTATTATCCAAAAACAACATGCAGCAAAAGAGAAAGAGAAAAAAAAGATTTTATCTCCATGACTTATAATATTTACAATATTTTACACTAAAGCTTTAATATGAATTATTTACCTAAATTTATGTATTTTCAAAAAAATAAATTTTTTGTAGTCCTCTATCATCCTGTAAGTTATTTTTAATTTTTTTTTTTATGAGTTCATGCATTCATTTTACCCATGCTGGGGAAACTGAGTATAACCCCCTCTAATAATGCTTACATTTTTAGAACATGTCTTGAGGAAACTCTTGAACCTTTTGCATTTAAAAGTTCAGAATCCAGTTTAATTCTAAGCTTTTTTTTTATTAGTTATTGAAATGTCAAATTATCACAAAACCATGCCATTTAGACAGGAACATAGAATTCTTAAGGGTTATCAAGCTGTTATTAAGAACAGCTTATGCTTAAAATTATATTGACAATGGGCTCTATTTAATGTTAAAACATATGCATTTTTTATTTCATAATTTAGAATACATTTTTTTTTTTATTATTGAAACAAATCAATAATTGCTGTTTGTTACAGAAAATTAAAATTTTCTTAATTGTTATCTTCAGCTACTTAATTTGAAATTTTTACTTTAGGCAAAAAAAATATGCTGTGGCCAGGATTGAACGCACCTGTAGTACAGGGTAGAGAATTATTAAGGCAACAAGAACTACCTCCTGATGAATCAAGAGAAAAACGATTACTTGAATTGAGGGATAAAATGGCCACCAAAAAATCTTTTAAAATACATCCTCTAGATAGAGGTTGGACTGGCTCAAGGCTGCCAGGACGTAGTTTGGGACCTCCTGATGCTGTAGGAGAAGGTAAGCAAGCAAATTGCTTTATTTATTATTGTTAATCTATTTGAAGACTTAGCACCAAATCTCAACTAGAACAAATACAGATAATGCATTTACTCTCCTAGCTAATTGTCAACCCATTAACAATCACTCAAATTTGGTAAAAATTGTAAAAATATTTTTTTTCTTTCTTTTAAATTTTTTCAAAACTAAACCAGTTATGCATATAGGCATATTTTTTTTCTTTGAATTTAGCTGCCTTTTTAAAATGTTTAACCTACTTTTTTTTAAACTTTACATTTGACTTTCTTTACTACTAATTAGATTAGAAAAGATTTTCCGACATTTATTAACCCCTTTCTTCTCACTCCCATGAAAATGACGGGGTGAGGTTTCGCCCTCTATTTCTCGATCCCGTGATATTCTCAGGCTGGAGTGTTCAGTTGTAACGTGCCAATAAAAATAAAAGTAATTCATTTCTTTTGCCCGCGAAACATTTTATTTCTCATTTTACACACCAGATGGCAGTACCAGGATATTCCTAAAGTAATTATCGATTGTTGGTTTATTTTAAACTAGATGTTAACACTAATCAAATACGTCTATAAAAAATAGGCGCTTTTTTTTTACCGTTTTCTTGAAAATTAACCGATGATTAAGGGGTTACACCTATCTAATTTTTGTAAAAATTACTTTCTGATTCTTTTACTATTGAATTGTCTTGCGTATCAGCACTGCCTACTTATCAATGTATGATAGTATAAAAATAAAAGGAATTTGCATTTATAATAACTGTTCTTGGTGAAAAAAATATTCTCAATCTACTTTTTATTGTTGTACAGTAAAATTATATGCTCAATATTGCCATTTGTGAAGTATCTGGGAAAATAATAATGGTAGCCAGTAGGATTTTCATGAGCAATAAATTAGGTAAACCATGCTATAACAAGTATTTTAAGTCTGGTAAATTGTAAATACTTTTCTTTTTTACTTAATTTAATGAATTAAAAGTCTTCACAATTGAAAACATTTTTCAATAATTTCAGATTGCTCATTTTTTGTATAATGTGTATGCCTGCCCATTAGTGGATGTAGGATTGTAAGAGTTTGATGAGTAAATTTAATATTGTTTTAATTAAATTTTTATGCTAGGAATATTTTCGCAATTAGTTTAAGAAATAATATAATTGAATGTCCATGCAATGAAATGTTTCACAATGCTTATTTGTTTATTCACAAACTATCATAAAATGTTGTATGTATTTCAATTAATTACTTTTCTCGTGGTGTGTAGAGATGTTTTTCTATGTTTGCTAAACACACAGTATTTAAAATTCAAATTATAAGAGTATGATTATATCTTAATATTTTAAAAATGCTTTGAACGATGAAAAATTATATCAATTTAATATTATAATCAAAATTAGAATACTTCCTCTGTAACTGACAGAAAAAAAAATTATAGTAATATATTTGTTTTATAAATATATATGTTCTTTTTCTATATTTTTTCAAGAAAAAAAAATCAACTAATTTTACAAGAGTTAATTTGCTAAAGTTTTTATGTTTTATAACATCAAAATTTAATTACTATAAAAAGAAAAATGTAATGGATTACTATTTTTTTAAAATACTTGCTAATTTCCTTAACCGTCTAATCTTAATTTGGGTTTTTTTTTCAAAGTTTTCTTGACCGCTGCAGGTTTTTTTGCTTCAAAAATCTGGTTTTATTCATGCCATTCAATAGGGTTGTAGTGGGTAATATGGAAATTTCTGTACATTTTTATATAAGTCCTCAGAGCCTTGTGTTTAAAGACTTTGGGGACAAACATTAAATTTTTATTAAGAAAAATCTGAAGTTAGTTAACTTTCACCTCCCTATCTACCCTTTTGTGCCAGATAGCAGGTAAGGAATCAAGTTTTGTTTTCCAGGTATTGTCCTGAACCAGTCCTCCCAGAAATTTAGTTTTGCCTTACACGAATCTTGGTGAATGTATCTTTGCCAAGTAAGTCTCGGCCTTCCTTTGTATGGTTTTCCATCGGGTTCCCAGTAAGTGCAATGTTAGCAGGATTATCCCATTTTCAAATGAAGGATGTCTCCTGTCTATGGATTATAATTTTGCCTTTAATAGTAGATCTTTATTTGAAATAGTGTTATGCCAGAAAAATTCTATTTAAAATTTACATAAGGCAAGGGCATTTAAGGATCCTTACTAAACCCACATTTTTGTCTGATAATCAGGTCAAAAGATTAAGTAAATTTTTGTTAAAATTGTGGAAGCCCTAAAACGTGGAATAATTTCTAATGTAATAAAAAATGTAAACAATGATTAGGATTTTGTATCATATTTAATAATATAAATAGTTTTAGTTTCAATAAAAATTTTCACTCTTATAATATTTTTACTTTTGAACTCTTGCATTAATTTCATGAATTATATTTAAGAATCTATCAATACTAGGCTATTTTTTTATCATCTCTTATTGATATGGTTTTGCAATTTGGTTATATTTTTCAGATACATTTGAAGGATTTGATTCTCGAGTTCTTGAGGTAAGATCTATGAAATTATGAATGGAAATATTTTGAAATGAAATAATGATTGATTATAATGTATAACATGAAAGTATTATAATGCTTTAATTTAAATATTAAAGTTATTTTTTCTTGTTTATTTATTAATAAATGAATTATTTAATGAATTATTATTAATTATTATAAATGAATTATTATTAATTTAATTTATACATGTGTTGTGATTTTTTTCTCTTTTCTAATTTCTGTATGTTTCCTTAATTATTATTCTATTTTATCTTTTAATACAACTACAACTTAAAGTTAATTAATTAAAACTTTACCAATGGAATATTTTCATTACAAAAATTATGCATGAAATTATCTAGTGACATTGATTATCAGTATCTTTTAACCTAATCGCAAGAAAGAAAATATAGGATTAAGTTATTAATGTTTATTTATTTTAAAAGAAATTAATTTTATTTTAGGTTTATGCCTAAGGCAGGAAAATAAAATAAAATTTAAAGGGCTTCTTACCTGTATATTTAAATCCATATTTTTTCAACTTTATGTTTAAAGTTATGATCAGTGTAATATTTAATTTCATTAAACAAAATAAAGATTTTGAATATAGAATTTAATTTATAATAACTTTATTAAATATTAAATGATAGTTAAAGTTATATATATTAAGTTACTATGACTATTAAATTAAGGATTTTTAAAATTACATAAATCTTGTAATAATCATAATTTATGTTTGAAATAATAATTTTTGATTATTGCTTTAATTTTAAAGTTAAATCATACTATAATTTATATAAATAGTACTTATTAAAAAAACAGAGTAGGCAAAGTAAAATGTTTCATAATTTTTTCTTTAAATTATGCTAAATGACATTTATATGTTTGACCGTATCTTAGACTATATGCAATGTTTAATATAATCTTTTCACTTTTACATAGCAAATTATCAGTTATATTAGCATTTTTATTCTCTTCTGTGCATTTCTTATTCACATATACTTTACATTTTTCTTTAATATTAAAATTTATCTAATTTACTTTATTAGTTTTTCCTTAATGACACATAAATGAAATTACAATTTCTTCTCGGCATTTCATTTTAATAATACATCCTATTTAACTAAAAGAGCAATTCTATATTAAATGCCTTAGTGAAAAAAGTAATTTAATTTGATGAAGTTTTTAGCAATCTTGGATATATCTTAATCTAAAAACATCGGCCTTAGTATTTTGTTTGTCATTAGCGTTTTTTGGAATAATTATTTTAATCCCTCAAAGTAATAACGTGGTTTTTTTCTTCTATTTTCTTATACTCATATGTTTCTTTATGAGTATGCCATATACACTCATTCTGTCACCTACTTTTACTTTTTAAGTTTAATAATTTTTGTTATTCCTGAATCTGAAAAGATAAATCATTTATAAAACTTTTATGTTCTGTTATAGTTTAAACCTGTTATGCATATGACTGCTGAAAGAGGGCGTTTCAGACGTTTAAGTGCCATGGTTTGTGTTGGGAATAAAAAAGGACTTGCTGGTATGTTAATTAGCATATTTTACTTGCATATATTATTGTTTGGAAAATTAGTGCCATTTCATAATTTTTCACTAAATTGCAATTTTCATAGAATTAAAAATATATTGGGGGTATGCAGATGTATATTGTATCAATTATTTAATTATTCTTCTGATATTTCCTAATCTTTTTTTGGAGTTAATCTTTCCATGTTAGGAAGAAAATTGCAAAGAAGTAACATAGATTTTTTATTTTTTATATTATTTTAAATTTAATCTTCTTTCATGTAACAATAAAAAAGTACAAACATTTTATTAGCTTTTTGTAATCTTTATTTTAAAAACTTATATTTCTCCTTACTCAAATAAAAGTATGAGTCAAAATTAGGAAGAAAAAAAAGGAGTTTTGGTCATATACTATGAATTTTTCTTGATTGCTTGGTTTCTTGTTTATTAGTTTTAAGCAAATTACCTTTTTGATGCGTAGAATGCTGTTTAAAACTCAAATAAATATTGCAACTATTATGTTGTTCATTTCACCATTGATTAGTTAAACTTGGTTGCACTTTTTTCTTTCTTTTTTTATATTCTGGCATATGCTTTGAAATTCAACATGTTTGGAAATAAGAAATGCTTTTTTGGATTGCTGCTTTAGTCTTCGTCAGTTATTTATAAAATTACCAAAACAGGGACTCTATTTAACTGTACACTTGCTATCAGTTGGACCTTAAAAAAATTAAGAGAGTAATTTCATTCCTGTAATAATTTTTGAGGGCTTACGTTTGTCAATTGACTCTGTTTTACTACATAGATTATATTATGACTGACATAATAAGTATGCAAAATAAATATTTTCAAATTGGTGATTGAATGTTTTGATTTGAAAAACTTAAAAAGTTGTTGAGGTATGGTGAATATTCAAAACTTAAAATTAACATTAAAGGTTCAAAACTTTGAATCGCTTTCCTGATCAAACTATGGGGATCATATTTCCCAGATTGCGGGTACTTCTTATATTTTGGGGGTTTGAAATCTGAATCTATTAAAAAAAAAGATGTTTATTCAGACAAAGTATGTTTTTGTGTCTGATTTCATAACTTAAAATATCGTCTGCACTAATTAATGACATATGTGAGGTCATCCCCCAATTCATTAAGAATGAGTCTTAGAACGTGAAGATCTGATCATTAGTTCAAAAGTTATTAAAGGTGTTCTTTTTTTTGCACACTGTATATGTTTTTAATTTTTCTCTTTTATATTAATTTCTGCATTTTCATTTGATTCAATGATTTTTTATGTATTTAATTACGATAAAATAACTCAGTTGTTAAGCCATATAAGCAGTTAAAGTTATTCTATGCAGGAACTAAAGTGTTAAATAATATTTCTTTATATTTCAGGATTTGCTGTTGCAAAATCCGTGAATGGGCAATCAGCAGCAAAAGCAGTAAGTAAATAAAGATTTATTATTAAAAATTTAATGTTACTTTAATTTGAAAAATATGGATTTTAGACAGTCAATTATCATTTTATTATCTTTAATTAGTTTTGTTTTGTTAATGTATATGAGCATTTTTCTATGCATAAGTATGCTAACCATATATTCATACATAACCGACTTTGCCTTGATTATGTTGTGCAAATAAACAGTTTTGAACTATTATAAAATGTTAAATTTTTAAGAAAGCAAGGATAACTAACTATGCATGTTGAGCTAAAATGTTGTTTTTTTTAAGAGCTGTAAAAAATAAAGAATTCCAATGTGTTTTATTTTCTCAATAAACTTTTTTTATGTGTCCAGCTTTATTTATGTTCATGTTTAATCTTTCATGAATCATAGTTGTTCTTAAAGATAATGTTAAATAATATAAGTGGAATGAAAAAAAATAATGCTAAATGAAAACTCATTATTTTGTTGAAATGATTTAATTTTAATTAAGTTTATCTTGAACAAAATTAAATTGTGAGAATTCAAATTATACAAAATATTTTAAACTTAGGTGGAAAAAGTTTTTGAGGTATAATAAAATTCAGCTTTTATAACTTCAGTTTAATATTGTATTTAATATTATAATTTCAGTATGAATATTAAAAAAAAGTGCACTATATCTTTTATAATCAATGGTTTAAGATGATTTATTTTTAGGCGAAAAATAAAGCTGCTAAAAATTTACGATATATTCAGCTTGACAATAACTCTGGTAAGTTGTTTTGTGTTTTTTGTTTCATAAGTTTCAGACCTGTTTTAATCACAATATAAATTGTTAAATTTGATATTTTTATGTATAATAGAAAATTATTAATATATTGTTTGAATGAAATAAAGTTGAACAACAAATGTGAGCTCAAATAAGAAAGTTAACACAGACCCTGTAATTATTTTATTCTAACTTTACTATCTGTGAACTATGTTAACTACATAATTTAGTTTAGAAAGTCAGAAATTTAATTCTAGCCGAAAACGAAGAATATTTTAAGATATGTGTGTTAGCAAAACTTTTTGATTTTGGCATTACCACTGACGACAGAAAGGCTCCTGTGTGTTGGCAGGCAGTGTGTCCCCTGATGAAGTACTGTCTTGCTAACACACATATCTTAAAATATTCTTCGTTTTCTGCTAGAATTGTATTAGTGACTTTCTAAATTATTAGACTACATAATTTAGTTTTAATTTTATTCCTCTTCTGCAGCTAATATGGTATTATAAATATGCCCTCTGTTCCTTGATTATAATATTCTTTCTTCATAAGTGAGAACATAGTTTATTTAAGCAAAAATAAAAAGTGTGTAATAGTAAGTGTTTGTTATGTTATTACAAAAGTGCCCCCTGTTCCTTGATTATAATATTCTTTCTTCATAAGTGAGAACATAGTTTATTTAAGCAAAAATAAAAAGTGTGTAATAGTAAGTATTTGTTACCAATACTTATTATTTTTCATTTTTATTATGAGTTACTTCATATGTTAGTATAGTAGACTTCCAATATTTATCCTACCCCTGTATATATATTGACCTTGCCAGACCCTTTAAAAATTGAGTCCACTGTCCTCCAGGGTATCCCAGCTCATAACAAAGTTAAAACAAAATGTTTCCAGCTTAAATGAATCTGAATTCTCACAGTTTGAAGAAGAGAATTTCTATGAATGAAAGAAACTAATTTCATTGATTGCATTATTATTTTTTTTAAGTCAGTTGTTTGAAAATGTTCATGGTATGGCTATGTAAAAGTTAAGAGTGGTAGGAAATATTTGTAAATAATGGAATTTTCTACCAAATTGTGTGAATAAAGTGCAATTTAGTTATTACCTTTCCTTAACTTTATTACATTAAAATTTTTAATTAAAATTTAAAACGAAATTGAAGCATAATTTTTATTTATTTTTAACTATGCCATGTCTTCCAAAAAAGTTTAGAGAATAATTTTATTTTATTAAATATTTATGAGTAAACTTGAAACAGAGTTTAAATTAATTTGTAAATCACCTCCATATTAAAAAAAAAAAACATGGATTATTTTATAACTGACATATTATATATATAAAGCAAGCCCTCTAGAATTACTAATTAAAAACATTATTCCACTTTATTTTTGAACTTTGTTTTGATCTTCATATTGTTTATTTAGATTATCATCTCAGTTGAAAAAAGAGAGAAGAACGAATCTTAATTAAATATCTTACATTAAATTTTTTATGTACTTTATTTTGTTACAATAATTTGACATTATGTTCCAAATTCATGTCAAAATTAGGACCTTCACAGTTGGACTGTGAAAAAATTAACTGTGAAAAAAAATTTTTTTTAAATTCTTTTTGTTGTAAATTACACGAACTTGTTTAACTCCTTTTGAGATTAGTTACAAGCACAAATTCTTTTTTATAATTTCACAAAGAGCAGTACAAGCTCTAAGGTAGCCACATCAAGTTTAAAATGTTATCACAGTTTCAGTTTTGTTACATAAAAACGATTACATAAAAACCATATTTCATTTGCATTAATATTCAATAATTGCTTTTTTATTTTATTATCTTCACTAAAAAATTTAGTTCCTGTATTTCTCTTCTGCATTAGTAACTGTATTTCTTTTCAAATTTAGTAATCACATATCTTTCTTTTGACCATAAAAATTGTGTTTCATTTGCATTAGTATTCTATAACTATATTTCCTTTACTGTCTTCATTAAAAGCTCTTGTAACTATTTCTTTTCTGCACATATTGTTTTTATTTCAGGTGAGAGTTAAACTTATTATTATATGACGTTATTTTTAGTTGACAATTTTACTATTTATTCACTTTTAAAAATTTGGCAAATTTCATTAATTTACAGTTTTTTAATTTTTTAAAAATTATAGTAATGCACGATTTTTTCACTCAATTTGGAGCTGTGAGGATTTTTGTGAAGAAGAAACCTGAAGGTGAGTTACCATAAAAATTCAAAGTATTTTTATTGAACTTGATTGTTTTGAAGTCTTTACAGCAGGGTTGGCAAGGTTTAGGACAGAGTGGATTAATCCACGGTTTAAACCGTCCTGTCCAAAACCCTTTTACTCAAATTATGTCACAATTTTAACTGAACAATATTTAAGAGGTAAAATAAATATAGAACTAATAACATGTTGATAATTAAATATACTAGAGAATATTTGTTTTTAAAAGTATAATGTCTTATTAATATTGTTTGACTCTTCAATTTAAACAAAGGAAGATTAATCAGTAATCAAGTTCAATTGGTCCTCTCATTCAATAGTACATAACTGAAGTTTGGCCTTGCCATACAGGTTAAAATATTAGGGACTAAGTGCTTGGTTCGTCATAAACAGGTTTATTTATCTATTGTACTATTCAAGAATACTTTTATTTCATTCATGTTCAATTCTTTTAGCATAGTGGTGATACATCACCAGTGTCAGTAACTGAAACTGATGTTATGCCCTTCAAAACTGTTAATACATTATTCAGTTATTTTGTATTTTCAATTTAAACTAATATATTTATATTCAAAAACAATTTTTTTTAAAAAGATGTCTGTTTTATCATTCTGTAATGCAGAAATTATAGCATTTTTCTAAAAAATATTGCGAAAAATAAAAGGTTAATTTTTGAACAAATTTAGTATTTTTTTTTTAAGAAAAACTATTATTTTTTAAAATTGCCATGTTTATCATTATGCAAAAATATTATTTATCAGTATTAAAAGCATATTTATATTTAAAGGATTAGGTATTCACTTTTGTTGTTCAAAGAATTGTGGAGCTTCAAAAATTATAAGCCTTTTCCTATTATATTATATTATTTTCTTGTAATAAGGTATAGTAAATTGTATAAAAAATATCAAATATTTATTGATACATGTAATTATTATGTGTACAATGGTTACACCTATAGAATTTTTACCTTTTACCAAAGTTCAAGGTTTTGGACACTTTAGGACAGTTTTACCCAGTTTAAGACGGTAAAACCCACGTGTCCTGTCCAAAACCAGTTTTGGACGTACAAAACCCCAACCCTGCTTTACAGTGTTTAAAATTGTTTTTCCCAACCTTATTTCATTATGTTTCACTTAATATTTTGTTTTGTTTATGTATCATTTATATATTGTATCATCGTAATAGTATATTATGTATTCATACTCTACATAAATTCTGTTCAACAATTGAATTATCTAAAAAAAGCCAAAATGACAACTTGTTCAGAATGTAAATCAAACTGCTATTGCACTTCTTTTTTATAATCAAATTGTTGTTTATGAGACATGGGTTCTGTGAAGCATTGGATTTAAATATTAAAATTGTTTCGTGCCATTACAGCTTGTAAATTTTTTTCAAGAAATAAAAGAGAGCTGCAGCGTGATTGTTTTATGAAACTTAAGCTATTCTAATCATTTATTTCATTTTTTAGAGTTATAAAAAATTAAATTTTAAACATTGGTTGAGCTGCAAGTTTTTCTAAATGAAATAAAACAGTACAAATTATCGTAAAATTATTATTTGTTCCACAGATATCTATGGATTACTAATTCACATTTAATAATAGTCACAGACTATTTATATAAAAATGTATTACGGTGGTGTATTTTTATGTAAATAAATTTCTGCAATCGCTGTTAATAATTACAATGTAACTTATCTTAAAATAGCTATATAGTTTGCAAAACGCTCAATATTTTACACAGTTAAAAATTTTGAAAATAGTTTTATTAAAACAACATAGTGTATCTAAACTATGTTGTTTCAATGTATTAAAATGCTGAGCTTGTTTTCATTCCTGTTGTATGCATTTTCATTTTTTTCAACAATTTACATGTTTGTAGGTTATGGTTTATGTACACATAGAGTTCTAAGAGCAATCTGTGAAATGGTTGGAATTAAAGATTTGTGGGCCAAAGTTGAAGGTCCGACTGACAACTATCAATGTTTGGTAAAAGCTTTCTTCATTGGTCTTATGAGACAGGTAAATAAAAAATTTATTTTCTCCAATTTTATACTTCTTACTGACGTAATTTACTATCATTACTCTTTTAAGATTAAAAAAAAAAAAAAGTTTGAAAATTTCTTTTCACATAAAATACTATATATCCTGTTTGGAAATTTGAATTAATATTGCTCAGTGATCAAAAAAGGTTAATTGTATTATAATACAAAATATATAGTATAGTATAATACAAAATTTAAAGTATGGTACAAAAATGAATGAAAAAAAAAATGCTTTTAAATTACATTTATAGCCTTTTGATAATAGTATTTTAAAATATAAGGAAGTAATATCTGCTAAAGAGTTCTAACTCCTTCTTAACAAGGCATCCCTATATAATATTTTTAAAGTTTTCAAATAGTTAGGTCTGTTATTTTTAGTTTTGTTACTTGTTTAAATCTTATTAAATCATATTAAAGAAGCACTGCTGCTTTTAATTTTTGCCTTTAACTTAGAATTACAATCAAAGTCTAAAACCTAAACAGTGAATACTAAGAAAGGGTGATAAATGTATATTTTGATTCTTCTCCATTTTGATTCATCTGATTTTTCTTCAAATAAGAAGGGTTTGATAATAATGGATAACAAAATGGTTTAATGTCATTATTCTTTCATGTTATATCGAAATATAAGGGGAGATTTACAAATTTTTCATAGGTTAAAAATAAAATCTCTTGCTCCAGATGCATTTATATATTATATTTCATTATAAAACTCTAATTCAGTATTATTTTCAAAAATTTTGTACATTATAATATTCCAAAGTAATGTGAATATGACTTTTAATTAAAATTATAATTTAAAACTAAATGCATATTCCTCATTCCTCAAATCTATTATTATAATTTTTTGTTTGGTATGTTGACATCCTTCTTAATTTGAAATATTGTTTCATTATACTTTTCAGAAAACTCCCCAACTACTAGCTGAAGAAAAAGGCTTACACTTAGTTGAAATGCGCAAGGACAGGGATTATTTTCCAGTTGTGATAGCTTCACCATCCAAGTGTCGTACCGAAAAGGATTTTGGGCCAACAGAGCTATTAGACTATACACTTCATTTACATAATAATAAAGTGGAAGCTGAACGTAAACCGTTTCAACCCTTTTATGTCAATTTCCATAGTTATATTAAAGAAATGAAAGATCGAGAAAGGCAACGAAATCAGCGTGACGTTAGAATACATCTTTTGGCTAAATATGGTGCTCTGAAAAGTTTTATTACAATAAAAAAGGAAGAAGAAGCTAAACAAAAATTAAATGAGCAAGTTGAAGAATAATGCATTTTTCTATTTACTGTAAATTTGCAAATTAGATTTGTAAAAATCCATTTGGATTTGTACAATAAAATTGTTTCAAATTACATTTTGAAATGTCAGTTATTATAGCAATAGCGCCATAAAGGTAGCAATGCTGTGAGCTTAAAAATAAAATTACCTTGGCCTTTAATATATATTCGTTAGAAAAAGTCAAATCCATTTTAATTTCTTGATGAACTTAAAGGTGTTTCAAATAATCTAAAAGCTTTTTTTTTTTGTTGAAATTAAAGATGCTTTTATATTCTCAGTCCCTGTTTACTAAGCTCACAGATTTATTAATTTTTGATCATATATTTGTTTCATTTTTCCTTATTTAAATATTAATTAGTAACACCTGAAGTGTACATTTTTTATTTCATTTTTTTGTTAAGGCGCCTAACGATATAAAATAGTTGCTGCCATTACCGGATACCCTGTTTATAATACATTTGATATTAATAAAAAAAGGTTATTATCTGTGACTGATCACGCAGTTGCTGTAAATTTTAATAAACGATTACTGATAGACAATGTTACTGATTGTTGAATTATTTGTAATTGGAAGGAAAAAAAGAAAATAATTTGTGCAATGCCCAGAAAGAAAAAAGAAGATCACAATGATTAACTTTTGTTTTAATTATTGAATTTTTATGAACTAAGCAGGGGTCTGTCCAGAAATTTTGTGAAAGGTCCTTTTTTGTAAAATTGTGAAAATATTACTCGTAATTTGTGAATATAAAATAAACGTTAAGTCACATTCTTTCAACCAGGGTCTGCTTTTGTGAATTTGTGCATATAGGGTCCGTTATTGCAAAAAAACTTTTTCAAGGAGTTTTTAAATTGTAAAGACATACGACATACAAGATTATGCTCAACACTGTAAAATTATAATTTAAAAAATTAAATTTTAAAATAGAAGTAGCAATTGCTGCTACTATTTTAGAGATGCAACGTACAAATATTTGGTATTTAGCCTATACTGCTGAACACAGAATATTCATTTCGGACGAATAAAGGAAGGAGATTCCGCCGAAAACAAAACTTAGTTCGTTTGCATTTGTCTTTCTTCCCCCTATTAAAAGATAAATTATTTTGTGAAGGGTCCGTTTTTATGTTAAAATATTTTGTGAAGGGTCCGTTTTTATGAAAAGATATTTTGTGAAGGGTCCGTTAAGAAACCCAAATTTCTTCTAAACAGACCCCTGCTAAGTGTCAATTTTTTTGGTTCACAAGGATAACCTTTTGTAATATGATGGCTGAGTGGCTCTGATAGATGAAAAGACCTACATTACTTTGTATAAACTTGCTTTTTTTTTTTTTTTTTAACTGATTTCAATATTTGACCATCAAAATTCCTTTTGTATTTTGTCATTAAAAAAAAAAAAATTTTTTAATGGAATTATCTTTAGATAAACGAATTTTTTAATTGTGTGTAAAAAGTTTTCCATTTGCTTTAAAACTTTCCGAGTTTTAATGACAAAAGGTAGAGTTAACATTAATGGGTAACATTATTTTCTTGTAATTCAAAGAGAACAGTTATTTTCTTGCTCCAAGATGCTTACATTATCTTATTCATCAAAGTTATTAAAATAGTTTCACTAATCTCTAAATTTCAAAACCTAGGAAAAGTCTTCTACTGTTATGTAAAGAAATTTCTGAAGATTGATGCAGATTTTTAAACGGCAAAATGTCTGGTCTTCAGAAATACAAAGTGTATACTACTAAGTGTTAGCTTGCTCCAATGCATAAATTTAGATGTACATATTTTCTTTCATAATTTGTGATGATTTTTACATTTTGGTATAACTATAGTGCAGGGTTGGCCAAGCTCCTTAATAGTCGAGCCATTTTTCAAAATTCTAAATTTTTTGTGAGTCACAATTAAATGCATATTAAAAAAGGTATGAAAAAAAAATTTTTTTTTTACAGAAATTATATTTATTGAAAACATATAAATAAAAGTACAAAATATGCATATTGAATTTAAGTATTGAAAATTAAACCCATGTATTTTATTTCTCTTGATAATTCTTTAAAATTTGGTGAATAATTGGTGACAGCACTTCTCAGTAATTCTTTGAGATGCTGGTTAGTTAATGCTGATCGGTATTTGGATTTCACGAATTTTAAAGTGGAATAAAATGATTCACTTAAGTATGTTGCTCCGAATATTGAAATAATTCGACAAGCAATCTTTTTTAATTCAGGATACCTCGATTCTGGTACAAATTTCCAAAATTCAGTAATCGACGTCGACTTATATTTTAATTGTAGAGCTTGATCTTCTTGCATTTCTATTAATTCTAATTCTCCAGATGCTTTTTGGGTCATAATTATATTGAAAATGGAAAACTCACATTGAATTATATTAATTACAAATGGATTCAGAAAAAAATCAAGAGATGATTTAAAATATTTCAATTCTAGAAATCTATTTTGGAATTCCGTCAATATTTCTTCTATCTTTTTTATATACTCGTTGAGATTTTCTAGTTTAATATTGAAATAAATTTTTTTAATTCGAGGAAAGTGACAAAATGTTTTATTTTTAATGTCCTTTTGAAAAAGTTGCAATTTAGTTTGAAAACAAAATATACACTGTGAGAGATCAGATATTATTTTATCTTTCCCCTGCAATTGTAATTCAGTGTTTGCACAAGTTCCATGACATCAGTTAAAAACATTAAGTCTTGTAACCACTCGTCATCATCTAATTCTGAATAGGTTATTTCCTTTTAGAAATGCAGTTATCAGATCAAACAAATATACAACACAATTTAATACGTTGTAGCTGGATAACCATCTAACAATGCAAAAGAAATTAATGTCATTTGGGAGTTCTTCGTCCTTTAATTCTTTAAGAAAATTTTTGAATTGTCGATGATTTTTTGCATTGGTGCGAATGTAATTTACAATGTGTAACACTGTTTTCATAATATCAGGATATTTCAAATATTTTGTTACCAGAATTATGCAGTGAATCGGTATGAATTGTGGAATTTGAGAATCATCTCTTAAAATCCCAATAAGACCGATTTTTTTTTTTAACCCAGCATCGCCGGAACTCCATCAGTTGCAATGCTTACAAGTTTGTTAAGAACTACATCAAAAGTTTTCATTGTAGAATCTAATGCATTTTTAATATCGACACCGCGGACTGACTCTTGAAGTGCTACTAAATCTAATAATTCTTCTTTAACAACGAAGTCAGGTGAAGCAAAACGAATAAAAACGGCCGATTGCGGAAGATCTGTGATATCTGTCGATTCGTCAAGGAACGATGATAATTTTGTTAAAATATAGTAGCGCAAAAATGAAAAGGGAACTCGTGTACATTTATCGAGAGCCGTAAGTAGCTCGCGAGCCGCAGGTTGGCCACCCCTGCTATAGTGTATTATAAAGTAATTTTAATAGGTTCTTACAGTTGTACAAAGTTCTCTGCAGCCATTTTGAAAGAATTGAACTGGAGTTTAAAACTTATAGCTAGATTGAAGATCGTTAAATTCAGCTAAAAAGCAAATAATGAGAATAATATTCAGATCCAAAAAATATAAAATAATTAAATCTATAATAAGAAGCATAACTTTATTGCTGTTCTCATTAAAAACTCTGGAAATCGGCAAAGCTATTAATATGTGCGCATTCAATTAAAAATAATAATTACGCCATTGATTATATTTTACTTTGTTTATTCTTTTTTTAGTAAGGTGGAATTTATCCCGACCCCCCCAAATGTGGGTATGCGGGAAATGTAGTGTATGCACTCGTCGCCGCGAAGGAGAGGAGCAGTTATCAACCGGCACATGCACCGGCCGAGGGACCCGGCGAAGCCCCCCGTGGCATCTATTTAAAAAACACAAAAATATTACAAAAGAAAAAAAAATTGATGGCAACAGGCCATGGACAGAAAACTTATTACACAGTTTGAACAAAAGAATAATAAGGAACAATAAATGGGCATAAAAGTATTACTGGGTGGTTGGATTAGGTCAACAGACCCTTATACAACTCCAAAAAGGGACCCGAATGAGTATTAGGCTGGCAGAACGCAGGAATTCAACCTTAATTTAAAACAAATGAAATCCAGGCACATGCCCATGATACAAACGGGTAAATACAGATATTGGTCGGACCCCTACTTCCGAGCCGGGAGTGGTCAAAAGCGTGATGCAGATGATTAAAAGGTAAAACCATAAGAGGATTAACGAAGACAAATACAAAATTGAAACAAGCTAAAAAGAACAAGTTATTTTTTTAGTAAGTAAAACATTCCACTGATTGGTTGAATTGCTCGATGAAGTCCGATTCAGGCTTAACTGTAATGTTTGAGATGGTGGGTGGATGCCGATTCGTTTACTTTTTCTTTTTAACTCAGTAATTTCATGTATTGCGATACAAACTAGTTTGGTTTCAAAATTTAATTTATGTGCCGAGTCAGGCATAACTGTAATGTTTCAGATGGTGGGTGGATGACGATTCGTTTACTTTTTCTTTTTGATTCAGTAATTTCATATATTGCGATACAAACTAGTTTGGTTTCAAAATTTAATTTGTGCCGAGTATGAGCATGATATTTATTTAAAAATATACTTTTATTTTCATTGTAGTTTGGGTAAGTTATATTAACTTTTTTAATTTTTGTATTTTTATATTACTAGTGACGTGGTTATAATTAATAATTGTTATTTATCTAAATAATTTGTCTTGATAATAACTTTTATTTTCTATACTAACATTTTCCCAGTATTTCTTAACTAATGTTTTCTTAAAGCTAAGTTCAACTGCCTGATCTTCCTTACACTGTTTTTTTTAAGGTTAAGAACGGTACTAACCTCACCAATTGAAATGGAATTATTTTCTATAACAAAGGTTGCTGAACCACTACTTTAAAAGTACATTTAATAAAGAATTTCAATATGCCTTCACTTGCATTTCTAATAATGTGCAAAAAGTTTAAATCCAATTATTATTTGACAACGATAGTGTGAATATACATTGCCCGCGTATTAACAAAACTTTTCATATCGTGTTTGAAAATAATTTTTCATTTATCGTGAGTGCACGAATTTAGAAAAGGACTGCACTACATTAAAGTTACATCATCTCTACCGATTAATATCATTCTTTATCATTTTTTTTAAATCAGACAGAAATGCCAAGTAGTTATAATAGTTTTTAAATATTATATCATTAAAAATGTTTTCATTTATAGGTAAGAAAATAATTGAAATCTGGAAACATAATTAACTAAATAGTTATTACAATCTGACATTACTTTAATCGCAATTTTATTTATTTTTAAATTTTTATAACATATTTTTATTAAAGTTATCACGACGATAGATAGATATTAAATTGGATAATATTTATTATGCATGACTCTTTTTACTAAAGTAACAAAATCAAATGAATAATTTATTACTCATTTGCATGACTCATTTATTTCTCAGGCATAATAAAATTAAAAGTCATGTATATGCGAAATCTTTGCTTGGTTTGAACATTAAATTATATATTATAACATAATTAAAAACGGCAAGGTAGGTTTAGTTCTATTTTTAAAAAATAGAAGAAAAGGCTATTTTAAATAATGTGTAAGGGACTTATGAAAATCATAAAAAAGGCGACTAATTATATTGTATAGTTTCGGTAAAACATTCTCCATAAAATATAAATTTTTATTAATTCGTATTTTCCGTTCACATTTTTTGTTCTTTCAATAATAACAAAATTTATTTCTCTATTTGCTGTCATGTTGTATATAGACGCATTATTTCATAGATCTGATATAATCAGAGGAAAAGTAATGTTTGTCTGAAACAAAGGTAAAATTTTATCTCTCTTTATACACAGATTTAAAAGTTGCATGTACTTAAAATAACTCGAGCACCAATTTAGGAGAAGTTTATGAATAGCCGTTACTTGCACTGTTTAATAGCCCTGGAATGTTTAATCGTGGTTACCCCTACCCCATATTTTAAGAATCTGAATCCGTCGGAACGAGGTACACCTTTTCAGAGAAAGCACTTTTTTTGTGTCTTATTTCGTGCTTTTAAATATCATCTGCACTTATTATTCAATATATTTTATGTTAGGTCCTCAAACCATTTAAATTAAGTTTTATAACGTAGAAATCCGATAATTAGATCAAAAGTTATTCATAGTGTCCCATTTTAATTTTGCGCAATGCACTCTATCCTTTAAGATTGAAAAAAAATAATTCTTGGGAGCTCAGAATGAAAAATATCATAAATTCCCCAATGATTTTTTTAATTACAAAGCAAATTTAACATTTATTTTACTGTTTTGTCTTTTGGGCGTTAATATGTATCTTCTCTTAAAATTTAGCAGTTATAAAGGCCTTAGTTTACTATCAGATCGGGAGAGGTACAAACACATAAATATTTTATTTTATTACAGGTATATTGATTTGTGAGTTTAGAAATTTGCATGCACATTTTAACATATTTGTAAGTATACTTGAAATTAGTGAGACAATGGTAATCATACAATGTATTTTTGCGAGTTGTAAACAATCAAGAATGAAACCTTATTGTTCTCTTACCATATTACTTGCCGAAGTTTCCGAAATTTTGATAATATATCTATAGATTTAATGCGACAAGCTATTAATTTTTTCATATACTAAACACAAAGGCTATTTCTTTAATAATTACCAAAGTCATAAATTGGAAATACAAAACAAACTAACTTTTGCTTGAGCTTTTTTAAGGATTTTTAATAACATAAAAGTACAAGAGCCGCAGTGGCCCAGGGGACAGAGTGTTTGTCCACCAATTAGGTGGGCCAGGTTCGAATACCAGCTGTTGCTGGTTGATACGAGTCCTGCTCCCGACTCACTCCGACCACAGTGTTCATGTGAAATATCCTCGATTGTGGGTTAGCCTTGTAGTTATGAAATGCCACCTCATATTTATGAAATTATTTTTACCTTATATTTATGAAATTATGTTTATGTATTTGAGCGGTTGATTATTTCAAATTATTACTTTGTCTATCCACAAAATCAATCCAGCAATTTTGATAAACATATATTTTTTATTTCTTTTATAGGATAAAAAAATATGATGAAAATAAGCCTTTTAAAGAGGACATTATTTTAAAGAAACATACTTCTCTCATGCGATTAGCAGTAAAAGAAAAAGCAAAATGAATCAGGCATGCATAATAACCGATCACAAATATGGAAGAAAAATCAAAACGGAGCAGCAAGTTTTAAGCAATGTATATGCTTTATCGAGAATTCTAGATACGAAAAACAGATGCATTAAAATCATGTGGATTTATATAACCGCTATTGCGATTGTAGCATCAATGTTCCAATTTGTGTGTTTTACAAAAAAATTCTTATCCTATCCTACAGTAACAAGTTTATTGCATAAAATAGATGACAAGGATCAATATCCTTCAGTTACAATTTGTAATTTAAATCGCATAAAAAGGACATCTGATAATTGTTTAAAACTTGCCTTACCATGGGCTGTTTGTTATGGAAACAGGGTATTCTTCAATGGGTCTTACTTAATTTTGTCTGAAAGAAAAAATTTCTTCTCTTGCAAAAGAAAGCAAAAAAACACAAACAGCGAGGAGAAAAATACAATCATGGGTTTATTAACGAAATTTGCAAAATTAGGCTTAAGTGAGAGGAAGAGTTTAGGTTCCAAAGCTGAGACATTTATAACCCATTGTACTTTTAGAGGACAACAATGTAATTGGAAAGATTTTACCTTAACGCATAGTTTGCAATACGGTAATTGTTTTACATTTAACAGTTCAAAGTACTTTTACGGCAATGAAATAAATAAATCATACGGATATAATAAAGGCTTAGAAATTATTCTTAATTTAGAAACTGTGAATTACCTACCTCTGTTATCGGCAAGTGTTGGCGCTAAGGTGATAATTCACGACTCGTTTGAGGAACCGAATATTGAAGATAAAGGTTTCTTCATAAGTCCTGGATTTCAAACTTCTGTATCTTTAAGAAAAACAGTAGTTGAGCGTCTACCATCTCCATTTAAAGATCAATGCAAGAATTATAAATCTGAATTCACGACTCAAAGCGACTGCATCCGTCGATGTATTCAAAAAGAAAGCTATCAGGAATGTGGCTGCATTGACCCTGGCATTGAAACAAAGTCAACAGGTTTTAGAATATGCAATTTGACAAACAGTTTTCAAATGTGTTGCTTGGATAATGTTATTGAAAATATGGCAATCCATGGACCGATTTGTCCATGTCCGTTACCATGTTTGTCAACGAAATATGAGGAGGTAGTTACAAGAACAAAATGGCCTTCTCAAAAATATTTTTATGAATATCAAATTCACCAACTAAATTTAACGGATTTTCAAACACACATAGAAACGTTTAAATGGTTTCATACATTTCTTGATATATATTCCGATACTTACGAGATGGATCTTATCAAACAAGAAAGTATGTTTGAAAGTTCGGAACTATACAGTTGTTTGGGAGGGAACCTTGGTCTTTTTTTGGGCATATCGTTTGCCGTGGTTTTTGAAATTGTTGAGTTTGTGATTGTTATGCTTATTAACTTTGTGAGACAATTCTAGTTATGTTTGAGAGTTCTGAAATACTAAGTCGTTAGAAAGGATACCTTGACTTTTTCTGTATACCATTTGAGTTAGTTTCCGAAAGTTTTGAAATTGTCTTTAAAAAATCTATGAAGTTTACGAGACAGCTTTTATTAAACAAAAATAATGTTTAAGTAGTCTGAATTTGTTTGTGTGTGTGTGTGGGGGGGGGGGTAATNTGTGGGGGGGGGGGGTAATTTTGCATTTTTTAAAAAAGTGATGATTTGCCATTGTTTCCGAAAGTGTTGAATTTGTCAATGTAAAACTTATGAAGTTTATGAGACAGCTCTAATTAAACATACGAGCCTCTTTGGTGGAGGTTTTGAAATATTCAGTTATTTGAGCGGAAACTTTAGTCCTATTTTGGGTGCTAGTTTTCGAAATTGTTGAATATGTCATTGTGAAACTTAGAAAGCATACGAGAAAAATCTGATCAAACAAGAAAGTTCGTTTTGAGTTCTGAACTATTAAGCTGTCTGGGAGAAAAACTTGACTAATTTATGGTATATCACTTAGGAAAGTTTTTGAAAATGTTGTATGTGTCAGTGAAAACGTACTATCCTTGAAAAAAATTATGCCAATTTAACAAGTTATTTAAGCGTGTTCTTTAAATGAAGTGGTTGAACATCCATGGACTAACTTCCTAGCAAAGCATGTGAGAGAGTTTAATAACAAAATGGCTATATGATGAATATTTCAGATAGTATTAAAATTGTATCCAATTTGAACAATTATACAAAATTTACATTATGGAGAGCAGTTGTATCTCTTACCATTGATTTGTCTGTTTAAAAGTGTGCGTGCACGATTTGACATGCATACATTGAAACTTGCGGGACATTGGTAAACAAAAAAGAAAGTTTTTTTTTTAAGAGTTGTAAACATTTCAGAATGAAACTTAATTCTTTTCTGACCATATTTATTACCGAAGCTTTGCTATTATCTACAGTTCTACAGACTGCCTCACATTTTTAAATTATACCATTTTTCATACATTAAAAACATAAGGGCCATTTCTAGAATAATTACCATGCTCATGAACCGCAAATACTTTATAGATCAATTTTAGCATTTTTTTAAAAAGATTTTCGCAATAAAAGCATTTCAGTTTTAGATTAAGAGAAGCAATATTTAAGTAGAATTTACATGAATGTTACCATAGATGATGAATGATACCATAGATGAAGATTGCCATTGTTGATACTACTCTCACCTCGCTGGTTACCCGGATGTGATCTGAACACGTTAACCTCGACAGAAATGCCCACTTCGATTTAAACTCGCCTGTTTCGATTGATGGTCAACTTTGAACAGTTGACTTGCTACTTGTAACTGGGACGCTGTCCACCTGCGCTCGCTGTTACTATTCAGTCTCTATCACACACAACGTCGATCTGCATACATTCGACTGCTTACGGCAACACAGGAGTAACCATGATCGTAAAATTAATACAGCTCTCACGATCAGCACTCAAAGTCTGGTGATCTTAATAAATTTCTCCCAGCTTCTCACATAACAGCAATGTATAAGCAAGTGGTATCCATTCATCGAATTCTATCACAGATAAAAATTCTGGTGGGGGAGTACTGTAGCGTAGCGTGTCTGCAACTGCAAGTATTCAATTCCTATTCACTAGTATGCAAGATATATTAACTCGATTCTATGTTGGGGTAACTTGTCATAGAAGAAGATTGATATTGTCGATATTACTTTCACCATTATCTATCTCTTTTCAATATAACATAATCGTATTAAAATCGTATTTACATATCAAATATTTGTTATTGTATTTATCCAAATAAGTGAAGTGTTTCAATCTAATTTAGATTTTTTTGTTGTTGTTGACAACAGCAGATTTTATAAACTTAAAATTATATTTAAATTGTATTTTAAAATTAGTGTTTACTATAACTGACTTCTTTTTTATGTTCCTTGATTGGTAAATAAAATTGTCTTTTAATTTCAAAAATTAAATATTTATTTTGAGATAGTGGGGATAAGACTGCAAAGTACAACGATCACCGTGACATCCAGTTGTTGGTCATGGATGTTATATGGCAATGTGGTCAACATTGATTTCCAGCCGATTTTATTTTCCTGACAAGTTGGTATCCGTTGTTATCAAGCTGGGAGTACTGGGATGCTGAGGGACGTTATAATGCTGTAGAAACTGTTTATGAAAATTATCAACTACATATATTTGAAACTTAAAGTATAATTTTTTTTAAATAATTCGAGATTAAGCTGGTTTGAAATGATGCTAAAAGGTCAAATTATCAAATTGTTATCAAATTGCTTACAGATTATAGCAGGATTACTTTCTATCTCTGATTCAGCAGCTAATACCGCCGTCCCACAGTGGACTGATCGTTAAGACACGGTTCCCTGCAGATCACCGAAGTCAAGCATCACTGGCTACGGTCAGTGTGCGGGTGGGTGACCACTTGGATCAGTCTGTGTAGGGACCGAAGGAGTGCGGTATTGGTCCTCGTTAAACTGTGCTACCGTAAAGTGCTCGACTTCGCGTGCAGGTCGTCGGGCTACCGAAGCGGGGATGCCATCCCCTCTGCAGAGGATCAAAATTGTGATGGCATGTCTTCGGATCATCCTCCGGGATGTTTCCCAGACCGTCGTCAATAGCCCAATGTGCAGCTCTGGTGCGACGTAAATTAACAACAACAACAATACCACTATAATTTGTTTGTATTTTGATAATTTTTTTAAAAAAAAAGTTGTTCCGGTTTTGAAAATTCATCGTTTATTCTTAGTTTATTTATGGCGTCTTTCTTCTACACTATATAAAGTCCTGTGCTCCCGAAACTGCAAATTGTAATTTGAGTAATTTTTTAAATTTTTTTTTGTTTGCATTTTGCAAGAGATTATTGCCAAGAATGTACTATTTTGGGATATTGTATCAATCGATCAATAGCTGAAATTAGTGGTTGGAAAAACTACATTATTTTTTAAACTAACTACTTAATTACAAATGTAGTTAACTACAACTGAAACTACTTTTGAAATGTTGCCATAGTACTTCTCTAGTTTTAGACGACAAACATTGCTGGAGAACTAAATTTATACCATTTTCAAAATAATTGATTTTTTTTTTCATGTTTACATGAGCTAGTTTGTTAATCTAAACCATATTTCATGAATTTTGTTAATTTGGACTAAACATTTTAATACTTTCTCGACGACCAATGTTTAATTTAACAAATGCTAGAAAATATTTGAAATGTTTGCAAGTTTGTTAAGTGTTTAATGTTCTTTTATTTCCTTTAGGAGACTAAGTGCATCGAGGATTACAGATTAAACATCTCCCATTCTAATGAAATGTCAACAATGCTTCATGAGTGTGCATTTGTATTTGAAAGTGTGAATAAGTTAGCTACTATTCGTCATGACTAGTTTAAATATTAGAAATTGCTAATTCTAAATACGTAATTCTTATTAACGCTAGACCACGGGGCATTCTAATTGCGTCCACTGGTTGATCCTTGAAGATATGTACCAAGATTCGAAAAAATAGTTGCATTAGATAGTTCTTAACACTAGATTGCCTAAGGAAGTCATTTTGACTGCTTTTAATTTCAATTAGAAAAACACTGATGTCTATAATGACACAATTTCTTAGAATTTTGTGACTTTTTGTACAACATCTAATTTTTTTTATTGTTAATATTTACTAATAACTTGTTAAATAACTGTAAACAATATAAAAAATGTTAAAAATTAATTTTAAACAAATTTATTTACGCATTCACAATCCTGTTATTTTGACTGCGTTTAGGCAATATAGGTATATACTAATTTTCCGTCTTTCTAGTGTTAACTAAAAGAATGTTAAAAGTAGTTGCCAAAAATCACTACAAGTTTTTTTTCTTCTTTTTTTTTTTTGTATCGCACTGTTCTCTACACTACAAACTGCGAGAAAAAGTAACGGCTGGAGTAGCATCGCTACATGTAGCGACCTACTTCCAAAAACTGGTTAAAAAATATATTTTGTGTAAAGCAGAATAAGAACACTTTGAAAAGCTCAAAATTTAAGATACAGTTTCATTATCCGTATTCCTCCTTGCAGTTTTCTAGTTATCAAACTTACTACACATTTATCTTATCGATAAATAAATAAATAAATAAATAAATATAAAATAATAAAGAAGATTTCATCACATCTAGCTAAGGATGCGGTGCTTTTTAACTCCAAAGTCTTGGAAAAAAAATTCTTCGCATTATATCTATTGATTCTGATTGAGACATATTTGATATCGTAGCTTTAACTTAAAAAATAATAATTCTACAAAAAATTTTTAAATTGCAATTAGATAACAGACAAATATGATCATTTTTAGCTTGTTTAAATTTATGTCATCACATTCTCTTGGATAATTTAATATCTTTGTATTTAAATATTTATGAAATAATTAGGTTACCTTTTATAAATCGATGAAATACACTGCTTGGCAGTTGCTAAGGAACAGTTGCATTTTTCGGAATAATTGATTATAGATAATGATGGAAGAAATGAAACCAAATACATATTTAGTGGAGACAATAGTAAAAGAAAACAAAATATTTAATTCTAAATTGACGAAACTATCTTTGAATGAATCGCTCTTAAAAGCAGCAGAATTTTCAAAAGAAAGAATAAATATAGCAATAAAGAAAACGAAGGAACCACTAGGATATGAACTAAAACTGGTATTAAATAAATTAATAATTAATTAATTAGTGGAGACAATGTGATTTATTACAATGCAAAATGATACAAATATTGTCACGTCGAAAAATAAGAAATTAAATATAGAAAATATGCTCCTTAGACGATTTCCAAGCAGTCACGTAAAATTGTTCTCCTTGCCAGAATGAAACAGTTATGCGTATTTCAGTAACATGCATGATTACCTCGGACACTAATGCATGTTTTGCATCTGTTATTTATGCTGTCTTCTAAATTATCGGGTTGTTCTTGGGGGATATTGTGGCACTTCTCTCTCAAGGCGGTTATCAGCTCTTATACAGTTTCGGGAGAGCGTGTTCTTTGTGAAACAAGCCTGTAAAAGATATCTTAAGCAGGCCTTATAAGATTCAAGTCTGGGGAGTGCGCAGGCCATTCCATACGAATAATACCTTCACTTTCTAGTGTGTTTAATACCTCAGCACTTTTGTGTAGCTGCGCTTCGTTGTTTATAAACAGAAATTCTGGTCCTACTTGTTGGTGTGGTTTGTTACTCCTCTGAATACATTAAATTAACAGATTTAAGTTTCGGTTGTGTGTTGGCAACAGATATTTTATTTTTAGATAACGTAAGTGACGTCATCCGTGCATATCATTATGGAATCTGTATATAAGACGCATTGTTGTAAGCATGTGTGTCTTCACTGTCAATTCACTATGTTGTTGTTTCTGGTGATGATGTACCATATTTTGTTAAGCTGTATTTAAAGTTAATATTTTCAGTTGTATGCTGTATCGAGATGGTACTGTATGTAATAAAAAAATGTTTAAATCTTCAAGTTTCTTTATATGAATTAACACTTTCACTCACTACTGTGCTTGCTCTGCTAACGCATCAACACTACCACACCCCTAAAAAGACAAACACGATCCAGAATAATATTTCTTCAATGCTGCAGGGATGTAGCACTTCACGTTCAAAGATGTTAAGCGGTGTTCTAAATATATCAAAGAGATTATAAAATTAATTTAACTAAATTTAAAACAGTTTTTTTTTTCAGAATCATTAAGATTTACTTTTATGAACCAAATATTTTCAAATATTTTACTGTAATAAAACTGTACCCCATGAAACTAATTTGTTTTAAAGGAAGCAGCAATTAAAAAATTTCATCATTTTTCTTCTTCTTGTTCTCTATTATTAAATAACTTGGCTAGAACAAAACTTCACTTCCAGCATCAGTACTCGGCATCCTATTTATATAGAATATTGTTTAGTTACCTCGCTCAGTTTCATCCTCACTATTAAATTACGAAAAAAAATGCATAAACAAACATTATTAAATTTTGATAATTAAATTTTGAATCTTTAGTTTTTCCCTACAGCTAAGGACACTTCTCTCGCTTCTCTTTACTAGGATTGATGAACGTCACCGTTTGCTGCACTACTATTTGCAATGCTCATAAGAGCGCTGTGTCCTGACAGGGTCGCATTCATTTCGGCGACAATCACTTCATCGACTGGCAGTTTCATCGACTAGATCGTTTCGCTGACAGGCCATTTCGTCGACAGGGCATTTTTGTCGAGTCGTTTCATCGACAGTTATTACATCGGCTAGCCATTTCATCGGCACCACTTCTATCGATCATTTTATTGACAAAGTCATTTCATCGTAAGACTGTTTCGTCAACAATGCTATTTCGTCAATAGGGTTGGTTCGTCGACAGAGTCATTTCGTCGACAATCACTACATCGACTAGTCATTTCATCGGCACCACTTCTACCGATCATTTAATTGACAGAGTCACCTCATCGGGAGGCTGTTTCATCAACAATGTTATTTCGTCAATAAGGTTGTTTCGTCGGCAAGGTAATTTCGTCGACTGGGTATTTTTTTCGACAAAATCGTTATGTCATTTGCATTTCTTCGTAGTTTAGTACATTTTTGCTCTTCTAAATTTTTTAAACTTAGCTTAAAGTTTTTTTTAATTATTATTTTTTTTTTTTTTAGTTTGAAATTGTTTACTCCTTTTGTTGTACTGCTTTCCGTTGCAAAAACTGAGCCTTAGTTCAATTGGAGCTCTTGTGATATTTTATTCGTATTTTTTTCTAAGATTGTTCATGTTTAGGTTTTGAAGATTATATATCATTGTTTAACACCACAAAGCAATCTGTACATATATTTCTCTTGCACGGGGACAAAAAAAGCCTCATTACATCTCCCCGAATGGCAACGCTAGAAAATCAACCGATGATTGCCGCCAAAAATTTCACATGCCAAATCTAGCTGAGATGGCTCAAAATATAGCGCTTTTAAAAACGGAAACTGAAATAACCAGAAAGAGCATAAGCTAGGCAGAAGTGAGTAGTCTTTGTCGATATAGATCTCTATTTTAGTATTTTGTCAAAAGCGCTTTTTTTCACGAATTTATATATTACGAATTTATTTGACGATTAATTATAGCCACAATTTTAACCTTTTTAAAGAGATATCAGTTTTAGAAATTTTATCTTAAGATATAATATAGGTTTAACGAATTATATGTCATTTATTTGATTTCAAATTTATTTTAATGACTAAGTATTTACTAAAAAGATGTAATTTCTTTTTTTTAAAAAAAAGTTGTTATGTGGATTTGAATGATTGTTTTGAATTCTTAGAATTTTGTGCATTTGCAATGCACCTAAGTTGGTAGCGAGCGAAACGAGCTTGGTTTGCGAAGCAAACCATATAAGATTGCGTAGCAATTTTCGGGGGTTGGCAAGCGTTAGCGAGCAGGGGGCGTAGCCCACTAGTTACTATAATTACTGTTAATGACTCTTGATATAGCAAGTGAAGGAAGGAACTGGGGGAAAAAGACTGAATTTTTCATTTCTCAGTTATTTTTCTTTTCATAGAATTATTGAATCCTATATTAACTGATATTGAAATAAGTTTCGAACTGAAAATTGTTTTTTAATTTCTTTTCTTTTACACAAATTTATAGTTTGTTAGGTAGAGTTCAAACGAGATCGGTTGATGTACCAACATTTGCTTTTTTTTTGTATCTGCAATCGAGCAATGCACAAGGATTATTCTCAGATAATTACTAAGCATGATTCCTTGACCGCCGTCAACAACCCATAGAGGATCTAGTCTGATATTACCAATCAAACGATATTTAGAATCAAATCAAATGAAATATCATGAATTAAAAGTCATTAAAATATACCAAAGTGACGACCATTTGAGGGAGGGGACTCTATTTTTCGTAGTAAATACTTTTTAACTTTTCTTCATTACACTTTAGCAAAAGCATAGAATTGAGTGTAGCTCCCACATCAATGAGAATACTGAAAAACTTTAAATAGTAGTACATACATAAATAAAGTAAATGTTGTGGTATCCAGTAAATAAATTTTAAAAATATTGTTTCGAATAACTTAAATTCAAAATTTCGCAAGTCAATTTAAAAAGGAACGCGGTTTCATATTTGTTATTTATTTTTTTTTTGGCTGTAAATTTAAATATACTGGGTTGAAAAAGTTTTTTTTTTAATTTAAAAAAATGTAAAACGTCGAAGGATTTCAGTTTTTTTCCTCCGTTCTCTTTTTTTTTAAACCTAAAATTGCTTAAATGAAAATAAACAAATTAAAATGAAGCATCATTGGCAAGAATTTTCCAAAGATGCCCGCGATACCCGTTCTCATTACGACACTGAATTTTTAATATTACCTAGCACGAGGAAAGATTATTTTTCTCTTTTCTTTTATAGCACGAGGAAACATTATTTTTTGTTTTTCTTTTATTGATTCATTTTTTCATGAGATGTTTCTACATCATTTTAGTAAGGTTACCATACAGCGCTTTTATCAGTTAATTTAGAGACAAAATGTAATAACGCAAAAGATACAAACAGAAATTACGCTACGACAAATTTATGGTAATTCATGTGCAATGCGCCATTACTACTGTAGAATAGTTGAACAAAAGTCGATTTTAACTATTTTGTTTAAATCTCCTTCTATTTTTTAGGAATTTTTTTCACTGAATTGCTTTTGAAAACATTTTTGCGGCAGGGAGTTATAAAATATCCATCTCTCTTTCTCTTTTTTATTCTTAATAAGGGAAAGAATCAAAATCATTACATAAAGAATCGGACCACAAAGGTTCAAAAATGCTGGTGTAAAGTCATTATAAGGTTGCTATCACGTTTGTGCTTTTTCGATGAGTAATGAGTTTTTAATATAATAGATAAATGTCTAATGGATAAATATATATTGTTGGTGGATAATTGCACTAGGTTGGTGGATAATTGCACTACTTAACAGCAATCAATTCAAACGTTAAAATAAGAAAAAACAAAATGAAAAAAACCTTTACAAAAAGGAAAGAAAAACATTTCAATTGAAATTTCAACTAGTTTGAGAACTTAAATTTTAAATGGCTCTCTGCATAAAAAAACAATATCCTTTTAAAGAGCTTTCTCACCACTGCAAGCAAAATTTATCGCCACTTTTCAGCATAAATAAGTCAGAAGACTCAAAACTAAAATGTAGAAAATACAAAAATGAAAAATATATATATTTGATCATCATGATTGTTTAGTTAACGAAAAATGAGACAATTAATAAAAATTTCTTTTTAAATTTCTTAAATTCTTCTTACATTTCTTTTTAACAACGGTTAAAATACCGTAATGTTTTGCATTCATTGTTTTTCAACCATAATAGTGGTAAACGGTTTAAAAACCTTATTGGCAAAAAATGTTCCTTACTGTAAGCATAACGGTTAATTGGATGGAGTAACAGCTGCTGGTTATCTTACCATAACTTCAGTGTAATTCTAACAGTGTACATGAAACCATCATTACTTCTTAACTATTAGTTATATCAAAACAATAATAATTCTATTCTCTTCATTCGATTCAGCATAAAAAAACATCAAAACGACACCAAACTTTTCCAAATAGCAAGACTTATATCCTTTTATCCCTGTCCTCACTTCTGCATAGCTTACAGAGATAGAATATAAGGAACCCAATAACTCGAAATTATGTTCATATCATGCACTCACAAAAATAAAGATTTTATTGTTTTTGTGAAAAATTATGATTAATTTTTATAATATAACCCTTCAATATTTTAACTACGCCAAAGTAATTTCATGCTGATAACAAAAATTGCATTTAATTAGATATTTAAAAAAAAAATAAGAAGCATTATTCACTTATAAAAATATATAAGATCGTGAATTTTATTGATGTTTTAGTTTCCTTCATAATTGCAACTCATGTACCTGTTATATAAACCAAGAGATAGAAATTCTAAAAGTAATGTAATAATATTATAAATAAAATAAAATTATGTACCCTGGCTCTAATTTATAAATCAACAACTCTTCGCTGATATGTTAACAAAAATAAATAGCTGCTTGTGCTCTGCAACAAATAGCAAAAGAGTTTGCAAACTTTTATTTTTACCAAACTAAACTAAACTCAGTCCATAGAGTGCCAAGACCTACTGTGCCCATCTCAGTTTTCAGCTCCGAGGTGCAAGAGCAGATGTTCCGGTTTGGTGGTCAGCCGAATGCGAAACCCCCAGTGTTTAGTTCCCAAGCATGTTTGGTACTCATTTATCGTCCCACTAAAGGGATGAAAGGCTGAGTCAACCTTTCCCGGCCCGAGGATCGAACCCAGGACCTGTGGCACGGGAGCGCGAAGCGCTACCACTCAGCCACCGGGCGTCAAACTTTTATTTTTACTTATCAGTAAATTGACTCACTTTTTTTTTTGTTTACGCTGATTTAATGTTTTGTTCAATAAATTTTTATCCATTTCACTTCTTTCTTTTTTCTTTTGTTCAACCCTATCGACGAAACGACCCAAAAAATGACATAGTTGACGAAATCAACGAATTGGCAAAACTATTCTGTACAGAAAATAACCCTTTTGACAAAAGGACTCATTATGCTTAGTTATCATCTGGGGATAATCCTTGCTCATAAATGGGCATGGCTTTATTAAAATTTAGGTCTTCGTAATACGCTCCGCATCTAATTGTCAGCTAATTAAAAAAAGAATAAAAAATGCAATTTTCAGGTCAAATCGTTTCTGTATCCAACAAAATCGGATTGATGTTTCGTTGATTTATTAATTCAGTATATACTTTCCCTTGTTTATCTCGTACTTTACTTGTTATATAAAGAATTATTCAAAGTAGTTACTGCAAGTGCCTTTACCATGTTAATCTATGAAAATCTGTTATAAAATTAAATTAAAACAATCAAACTTTAATATAAATATGCTTAAACGGCAACTTAAATACCAAATGAGCAAGTATTTCATTTCTGTAACGTGATGTAACAGCAAAAGGAGTAGGCAATTTATTAAAAAAAATCCTTCTTCTCTGGCAATTGCAACATAAGATACTCATTTCACTTTAGACTAAGTTTTAAAAATTTAGACACGAAAAAATTTACTAAATTATGAAGAAAAAGAAATGAAGTAACGCGCAACCTAACAAACCCTAAAAATAGTTTCAGAATTGCGCGTGACAATGAAATAACTCTATCGACGAAATGACTAGTTAATGAATTGTCACTGTTGACGTTACAACCCAACCGACGAAACAGCTCTGTCGACAAATAGACTTGTCGATAAAATTAACCTCTCGACGAAATGACCCAGTCGATGAAACGACCCTGTCAACGACGTGATCCTGTCGACGAAACAACCCTGTCGACGAAAGGGTCGATCAAATTTACCTGTCGACGAAATGACCCAATCGATGAAGCAGCTCTGTTAACAAATATACTTGTCGATAAAATTAACTGACAAATAGACATATATTAAATTAACCTGTCAACGAAACGACCCTGCCGATGAAACGACCCTGTCGACTAAATGACCTGTCGACGAAATGACCTAGTCAATGAAATGATCTGTCGATGAAGTGGCGTCGCAGAAACGGCATGTCGATGAAGTGATTGTCGATTCAATAAACCGGACTCGTCCTGACATTATAACACTTAGATTGTTGACGAAAGATGACTAAGACACAGAATAAAATGACACAGAGAGGGAGGCACAGAAGAATAACAGAGAATAAAAAGTTTTAATCTTGAAAATAATTTGTGCAATAAAGATAATGCTTGGTCTTATAGAGCGATTGCAGTTGACAATTTATTCTTTTTTTTTTCCGCTGGAGACAAATTTTATCAGTGTCAAGAATAATTTTTTGGAATCCTAAAAAAAATGCATATTTTTTTCAAAATTTTTATGAAAAAAAAACAGATAATTGTCCAGTTAGTTTTCCCTGCATTTTTTACAAATATTATATAAAATATTTCTTAAAAATTTGTGATTAGGAAATAATGGGTTAAGCTCTTTTTTTCTTCTTTTTTTTCTTCTTTTTTTTACACATGCATTCATCATTTAACAACTTGATTCACTTATTTGTCAACATGTTTGAGATCAATTCCTCCTCGAATCGCTAAGATTCCGTCATAGGGCAGGATATTTTTTTTTAAAGAAACTATTCAATACAGCAGAAACAATAACAAATAAAGTATGCGAGACACTTTTGATCTCTACAGCCTTTCAGTGAATATATAAAATGAATGTGCATTAAGTAAAAATAAAATCAGATAAAAAGAAAAATACACACAAAAGAAGAAAAAAAAGTATCAATATGTAATTGTAAATTTTAAAAATGGCAATCAGGAGTGACAGACTTTGTACAAGTTGAGATTTTCAGTCAGTATCAGTTTTAATGAACATAATTATGAATACACATATTCAGAAGGAAAAAAAAGAAAGAAGATATTTATAAAATTAAAGAATGTCTTTTATCTTTTTCGAATATAGATTAACAGTTGTTAAAGTGTTTTGTTTTTTATTTTAGGCATTGTGCATGCATTTATACATCTGACTCATTCTGTATCAATAATTTAATTCAAGCATAAAACGCTAAAAATATATTTTATTTTTAATCTAAAAAAACAATACCTGTTTGATTCTTCTCAATGTCATTTCTATTTTCCTTTTCTGACTAATCAATTCCGGTCGATACATTAACTTATCACTCATTATTATTTTAAATTATATCAGACATTGCTCTGGGAATAAAAGAAATATTCTTGTTTCAAACGTGGTAGAAGCGTGATGGTGAAATGATTCCTAATAATGCATGCGTCAAGTCTTGTTTTAGATTTGATAGCAAACCGGAGCGTGTCAGCATTAACTTATTTTCATGCTTTGATAGTATGACAAAAATGCTCGTTTTCTTTCTATTTTAGTAAAACCATTGTTGTTTGATGTTTATATTGTCTGTCATTTGTATTTGCAACAATTCTAAAATACTTAATTCTTGGGGGGGGGGGGACAGGAATAGTAAGGATAAGTTTAATTTTGTCACAGCGGAGAAAAGTTTAACTTTTATGTAAAAAGAAGGTGGCAACAGATCTGATACATAAATAGAACGCTTCGCTTTAAAATATTTGTCGGTGTTTATTATTTTTTATTAAAATACTTTTATAAAATATCTCCTCGCTTCTTTATCATATTTCATTTAAACTGAATTCCCTGTCTTTCATCCTTACCTTATATAAAGCTCATAGCGGCAATCTAGAAAATATGGCCCAATTAGTATAGTCAGGAGAGGACTATAGTTAGGGCGCCTTAATTTAAATTTCACTTTTTATGTTATTCGTCATGTCTCGTTATTCGTCATGTACTGTTTTCATGCATTAAAAACTTTTTACATGCAAATAAAAAGTATTTTTATTCCCAGATAAAATAACACTTATTAACTCTTTATATCGATAAATAATTCTAAATAATGCTAACTCTTTCGTTCACTGTATAGTACTGCATTTTATTATATTTCTAAAATAGAAATTTCTGAAATCGAAATTTCATATTAGTGATACTTGAAAAATAAACTTAAAATTTGAGTGGTAGTATTTTTATTTTAAAATTGATGGAATGCATTCTTGTATGAATTTCGGTACTATCTAAACACTTTTACTTCAGTAAGACGTAGTAATATGGAGTTATTTATAAATTTTTATATTTATTTTATGCTCGTTTTACTTATGAATTATTTACAGAATTGTTAATAAGTCAAATTTGTTTTACAAAGACGTTCATAAGGAAAAAGTTGAATTATTGAAATTGAATAATAGATGTGTTATCACATATAATTGTAATCCGTTTTACGTAGTTATCAGTAGTAGTATCCATTTTGCTAGTAATAATAAGAAATATCTAATAGAGATGAGTTCGGAATCGCTTTTGGAGGTTCTAGCCCAAAAAACTTTAATCCCCCCCCCAGCTGAGCTTGATATATATACAGGATTACTTAAAGCTAGGGCAAGTTCACCTAAGCCCAAGATGTATATATATATATATATATATATTACACAGGTATACCATATCTCTCAAAAACCGTAAACAATTCTTTTAATCAAAATATATTTGAAATTTTCATAAAAATGCTCGCTAATTAAATGAATCATGAAAACAATGAAAATATTTTTGAAAAAAAATAATTTTGAGTAGAAAAAAAAACATTAGAAACACATTAAAAACTTTGTGCGGGCCTATATGCTGTTTTAAAAGACAAAACTAAACATCGTTATTTCAAAGGGGAAAAACAACTTTAATGATTTCTTGCGCTTTTTAAAGAAATAATATTAATTTATGGGCTTTTATTTTGGCGCTTGTGTTTGGCGACCGCATCCTTCATAAAACAAACAACCCTAAAAAAGATGAAGATAACGCTCCTCTTATGGAGTTTCGACCGCCACAGTCAAGAGTACTTGGTTCTCCCGATCCCTATCAACCAGACTCGTGTAATCATGTCCTTCCCTCGCAGCGATGAAGAAAGGCAGCGGCAGATATCCGTCAAGGAAATAGCTTTGCCGGAGAATGTTCTTAACGTTAAAAAAATGTTCAATCGTCACCTTCATTACACATTGGTCAAGGATAGAAATGTGGCTACTCCGAGGGATTACTATTTCGCCCTTGCCCACACTGTCAAGGATAATTTGGTCAGCCGGTGGATTCGAACGCAACAGCATTACTATGACACAGATCCGAAGGTATGGATTTTTGTTTACTTCCCAGTTCAAACACGTGGCTGGGTGCGTCAATGTCAATGTCAAAGTTACCGAAGTGAAAATAGAAATTTTCACGTTCATGATGTTGATTGATTAAAGTTAAATGTAGTTGGTCGGATATAATTTTATATTCAAGTATTGTGCTTAAAGAATTTATAAAATTGATATTTTAATAATTTAAAACGGTGCAGAAATAAAAAAAAATCAAATTATAATTAAAATCAAATGAAAATATACATTAAACATTACAAAATCGAAGGTTTAATAATTATTTATGTTTTTGCTGATTAAATAGTTTGTTATAATATATACTAACATTTAATTGAATTTCAATAATTTAAAATGGTATTATAGTAATAAAGCAGCAAATTTTTAACAGTTTTTGTTATCACATACTTATGTTGACGAATATAAAACTATACCCAGTAATAGTTAATTTTATTAAATCAAGCGCTGTAAATATCGTAAATGTCAAAATCTCTTTTTAAAAAACAAATGAAATTTTCTTTGAAGTTTGTCAAATTCTTTTAAGATTGCATGAAGCCTATATTATACGTTTCTTTTTTCAAAATACATTTATTTTTCTTGTTTTTAAAATATTTTGTATAGATTTTTATTTCAATTTTTTTTTAATATTTTTTAGTACCTAACAATTTCAAATATTGTACAAATACATATATATGAGCACAAATAAGTATTCCAAAAATAAAAGAAACCTATTTGTTTACTCTTGCCAGTTCTTTCACCGATATGATAATATTGCGATAAAAAATGTGAAGATGAAAGATATGAAAATATTTTCAGATTATATTTGAGTTAATCAGTGACAAATTGATATCAAGTTCAGGGTTTCACAATTTTGTACCAAAAAAAAAAGGAAAAAAAAAATTCGTTGAGTACAACAAAAAGAGTGTAATATCTTTAAAATCTAATAAAGTAATTTTTTGAGGAAATTGCGAATAATTAAGATCTTCATAAAGTTTCATTACTCATATACTTTATATGCTATAAATACTTTTATATGAACTTTTCTTATAGGCAGCATTTTCAAGCAAATATTTGTCGATCTTTTTTTACTTGGGTGCGTGTATTTACGTACATTAAGTATCAATTTTCTCAGTAGTTTAATAGTTTGATAAAATTAGAATTTGCATTTTTAATGAAGTATAATTTGTAATTATGCATTATAAAATCATTCGAAAAATTACGTGTAAAACACTGTAATAATTTAGTAAAACAACATAATTACAATAAATTTAGTATACGCAAATTACGCAACATTTTGGATAAAATTCACAACCTGTAATTTTTAGAATTCTTTTAACTGAGAATCTTAGTTAATTGTTGATAAATGGATTAAAAAAAATTAATTCCCGTGAAATATCGTTTCTACATTTACAATTAAAGTACCCAATAAAGATGTTGAATAGAAAAAGAAAGAGCACCCAAAAAAAATTTTATTTTTTAAGAAAAGCTTAAATGTTGAATTTAAAATTTTATATTTTAGATTCTCATTGATGCTTTTTGGGCTGTTTTTTTCCCCAAATGGAATATTTTTGGCTAAATATTTTTTTGAAAGTGTTAAAACAAATTAATAAGTCTATCTTTTTAGTACCTGACTACTTTTTTAATGCCGAATCTTCAAGCTTCGGACTTTTATATAAAATTAAAAAAATATTTCCAAAATTCAAATGGTTTTGGAAATATATTTCTTTCTTAAATAGTGAAGTTTTGATACTTAAAAAAAAAATTAAACCAAAGGTCGTCATAATGTGGCTCGTCTAATTTGCCTTTTATCTCAAAACTTTTTTACTCGTTATTTTTACACTTTCAAATGTGACATTTTAATTTCTGTTTGTCCCATTTACTTGTAATTTTGATCAAATTTTTCCCTCACATATGTCCAGCGAAAAAACAACACAACAACTGATTAAATTATTTAATATTTTACAATCAAATTACAAAATGTATTCAGTTCTAAGTTTGAACTTTTTTACCGAATAAATGAGCTGTAACATATTTAAAAACTATTTTTTTTTTGTCTGATTTGAAATTCCCTAATCTCGTTATTTTCGACCATTTTAAAGCAAATAAAATTAAAATAATCGTAATTGGGTTATTTACTTTAAAAAAGGACGTTTGTAACGAATTTCGACCTCTTCTAAACCCCCTATAAATAAAAAAAATTTAAAAATACAAGAGTGTCTTGTTGCAGTTCGCAATATATAAATCAAAGCAAAATAATTAAAAACTAAATATTTCAAAACTTGATCTCTGAAGGTTTATTATTACCTTAACTATTAAGGAATTAATGGATAAATGTTTTCAAAAGCTACTCAATTCTTGTTTAGTGCTTCGTAAAGAAAAAACTGGTTTGTTGAATAGAAAACTAATCGGTTGTTCTTAGATCTAACTGGAATTAACTATTTAAGGAAAAAGTTATTTGATATATTTTATAGTTTGCAGCTTACAAAATTTATACATTTATTATCGAAATATTTGTTAAAAATACCCAAAAATACATAAAGTGTTGAAAAATATGGTTAAAAATAGTCAGCCCAACTTTTTCATATTTATTTGAATATTTATCTTAAAATATAAAGTAATATCGGAATAAAATGATAAAGATACAATCTCAAACCAGGGATATTTTTTATTCTAAATGTGAAGACCGGTTTTTTATTACTATCTCGAGTTTCGAATGGAAAATATATAAATAGTAATAGCTTTTTCAAGGTTCTTTCAAAGTGATTTATCATCATTGACAAATAATTTTCTTGGCGGCTACTTTTTAAAGCATGAAGATTTTAAATTTGCGATTTATTTAAATTCTGAGAAATAAAGTATATAAGTAAAAAAAAAGATAAAAATTGATTGTTTAATATATTACAAGTGTAAATGATAATTTAAATGTACTGTGAGTAGATTAAGAAAATCTGTACAAGAGACTATGTAACTTTCAATCTTGAGGCTAATGAAACTTGCAAAAATATGTTGAATATTTAGGACTTATTATTAGCTAAAGTAGGGAATCAAACTCGAAAATAACGGAATAATATTCTTTGTCTCAAAATCTCAAACTTAATAATTCGGGTCTCACTAGAACAAATCGAATTATATTGTAAAAACGTGAAGATTAATAGTATTAAAAAAAGAATACTACCTTTTGATTACTTTTTTGAATAATCTCTAGGTATTACATTTTTCATATTCCAGCTACCTCCAATATATGAAACAAAAGTATCCAAATTCGTCTAAAAGATGTGATCGGAAAATTTAGTTTCTTTTTGCGTAGTTTAATTAGTAGTTAGTATTAATTAAAACTAAAACATTAAGTAAATTTCACTTAGCATCATAGTATAAGAGAAATATGATCATTAGACGCGAAGTAATTTAGAAAGTATTTTTTTTGATCATTATGAACTAAAATATATGCATAATTTAAAAAATAAACCTATTTTTAAAAACTTATTTTTTTAAAATAAATATGATAGTGGTCAATGTGTGAAAATCAGAGGAATTTCAAACCATATTAAACTGCAACAACTGATATAAAACAGTCATTCGATTCAGATAATAAAATATAATTTGAGTATATTAGATAACATCCTTATCACTCAAGGATAAAATGCACAATAAAGAACTGTGTTGCCATGCTAATGATTTGCTAAAAACCTTTCATCATTAGTATTGTGCTCGAATCATGACAACTAAAATAAACTTGAGCTGGAGTAAACCAGGGCAAAAGAGAATAGAAGGACTAGTTCACTCCGCTCTTAGAGCTGAAGCTACGATTTCCCTCCTCATGACGTCCTGTGTCCACAGATCTCGGAGATCGCAAGCAAAGATATTATGATAACTTTGCATCTTTCTGTTTGTAAAAATAAGTTAGACTTTTTCTGGTTATTAGCTTTCAAACTTTACGTAATTAACACATTATTTCCGTTCATAAACATAGTTCAAAAAAACTTTCTTGGCCATTATATTAAAAAAAATACCATTTTAAACTTATAAAAATGTTTTACTAGTTGGCGAAAATGACACTATAAATACTTTATTTTAAAAAGTTCAGTTTTAACTTTAATTATTAAGAAAAATGAAAGCATATATCGACACTTTTTTTATCTACATATTCTTTTATAACAATAAGTTGAGTTAAATTTAGAATCCCTGATTTTAAAATATGCCGTTAATAGCAATTTGTTCATACTTAATCATTAGGAAACATCAACCTTAAACGCTAATTACTGAAACAAAATAATAATTTAGGTTCATAATGACATTAGAAATTTTACAATTGTTTATAGACATTTAAATTTACGATGATATAATTTATAGATATTTAAATTGAAGAGAATATAATTTTTAAAAAAAATCATAAATATTTAGAATAACTACATTAAAAAATATGTTATGAAATTAGGAGAATTTCAACTATATACTATATATTTTATTTATACTTTTTACTTACATTTTAATTTTCTTTGACTTTATCTATTTTTTAATTCTTTTCACCTGCCTTTCTTTATGAAGTAACGAGGCGGTTTCTATTTAGATAATGAATTTTTATAAAAGTTCTTTACGACAGAATAAACGTATTGCTGTTTTATATTAACTGTGTCATTTCGGAATCCATTCTTTACATAGTTGTTCATTTACTTTAGGGAACACGCGAAAAATTATACTTTTTCCTTTTGTTTTTATATCAGAATTTTTGCAAGTTGCAATCGCGCAAACTGGCATTTCGATAATAGTTTTAAATTCTTGTAAATTCACTGCAAAAACTGAGGAAAGTCATTATAGAAAATAACAAATGTCTTAGAATATCTCGCAAAAAGAAATGATCCAATATTAGTTAGAGCTAGTAAGGCCAAACGCTCCGTTCTTGAAGTAAAAGTGCGAGCTTTGCGCCAAAGTGACGTCACTAGAGAAAATCGGAGGATTGGCGCGGCAAGAGCTACTTCAAAGGAATGAACCAGCCCTTCTATTCTCTTTAGCCCTGGAGTAAACTGCACTTGTAGCACTTGAGAGTACAATTTTAGTTCTTTTTCTTTATTTTCTTAAAGTAAGAAAGCTCGAAATAAATATTATAAGCGGTTATGAAACTGAAATTGAGTTTTCGTTTATAATCAGTGCAAAAATGAATTCCGAAAAAAAAAAAGAATTATCAGGGCAAATATAAATTCCATCCTTTTTAATAAAATGTGTTTTAAGTAATATTAGAGCAATAAAAAGCACATTTAAATTTTGAAACGTCTCTGTCACATAAATAGACTGTCACAGACTGTCATATTGAATTATTCTAAATTCACTTATACTAATAATGAAAAAATACATCTATGTTGAATGTGCTGCTATATTGAATTGTCTTTTGGATGTTTTCTTTTTTTTTTATCAAATACAATAGATCGATAAACAAGATCTTTTTTAAATCAACTGTCAGTCACGTGAAAGAAGAGGTATTAAATCAAAAGAAATAAAAGGATGTCCGCTCTCACCGCCTGGAAATAGACTTAGTAGCAGGAAACAACATACATTTGCATTATCTTAAAGACCCAGATTAATCAATGTTAACACGATCTAGAATACCAAAGTAATAAAATCAGTTTTTTTTAAAACTTTTAATACTACATTTGATTTTGCAATTTTACTAAATTTGATTTCGAAATTTGAACTCTTAATAGATATTTTATGAGCATTTTGTTTAAGTAATGCCTCAGATTTAATGAAAAAATATTTTTTGAATATTTTGTACGAGGTGAATTTTAAAGGTTGACATTATTTATATACATTTTTAACATTTGTTTGCTTTTGGGGTTCCAACTGGTGAACCTAGGTGATTTATAACCCTTTTATGGGAACAATTTTATTTTAGCGGTGGACTTAGTTTATGGTAGTGTTTCCCAAAGTGTGGTACGCGTATCCCCAGGGGTACGGGAACAGTTTAGAGGGGGTACGAGTTCTTATGCGAAATATCTTGCAACAAACGAAAATTTCAAAAAATTTTATTTTGAAACAAAGCTAGCTATGAAAATTTTCGATTACGTATTTTTTTATTGGCTATTTTTTGCAGAGTTAACAGTTAATAATTATTGGTGTCAACAGCCAGGTGTGATTTTTGACTTTTGTGAAATTTTTTATAGTAAAAAATTTATTTTTTAATTAGTGGTACTCAGCGTTACGAAAAATTTAGTTATAAGTTTGGGAAACACTGGTTCATGGAATTGATTTCCCTGCTTGAAATATTTAAGAGTCTGTATTTGATTCATTTCTATCACTTCCAGTAATTGAGTCATTAAAATCTACATTCAGCCGAATCTTTGGGATTGAACTATTTTGATAAATTATGAGAAAAATCACTATATAATATTTAAAGATTCAAAGCTCATGGGAAAACTGTCAAACATATGCTTGACGCTGAAACTTAATATTCACCAGTTATCGACCTATAATATTGAATCTAACAGATTCTAACCAAAATCTCGCTTTATTAAATATACATATATAATTCTAATGTTTCTAAAAGCATTAATTTAAAAACCGTTTATGATCAAATAAAAGGATTTGTCGCAATGTTTATTTATTGAAAAAACAAAACCGCGATCTGTTCCAAAATTTAATAAAACGCAATGAATTATTAAAAAATTAAATTGATCTGATTGAAATTGATTAAATTAATCAATGGATCTCATTAAAACATTAAATTTTATTAAAAATCGTTGAGTTGATTGCACGTTATGAGTAAAATTTCTTTGTTAACTAAATTTATATTTTTACCATGTGCAAATCAAAATTGGACAAATCCATGGACAAAAATCTTCTAACATTTAATACTTTAGAATTTCTCTAAAATCATCAATATAAAAAAAAAATTATAATTAAATTTCAATCTTATTAAAAATTAGCTTTATTAATTTTACTTTATAACCGTCGTTAAAATAGCTGACCAAAATTTGAGTTTACGACTACATGGTCAACTCCATAGCCTAGTAATTTTGAACCTAATCCATGACAAGGGAACTCCTGGATCAAGTATTTGAGAAATTTGCCTTCGTGGAGGACTTTTTGGTGGAACCTAACCCGCATTTACGCTGAATGGAGAGGAAAACCACGTAAACCTGCCACGGTTAGCCTCATGGCAAGAAGACTTGCCATGATCCATCTACAACTGAGGATATTTTACGTCAGCACAGTGGTCCATATATATATATATATATATATATATATAAATAAGGCGGGTAGGTACTTCATTTACGTCGCATTAGAGCTAAACAATGGGCTATTGTTGACGGTCTGCGAAGCATCCCTGAGGATGA
>NC_092206.1:68266037-68344020 GCF_043381705.1 Parasteatoda tepidariorum
ACTTGATTTAATTACGTCAATGTTATATATATATTGTTGCTCAAGATTAAGTTTGTCTATGTCGAAAAAAAAAAACTTAAATGTTTTTACTAAAGAACTGTAAGGGTATTTAACATTTGTTCAAAGTTATAATGGTTGACTGGGTGTAATTTTGACACACACTAAACTTAATAAAGAGCAACGAAAAAAATTTTGATTTCTGAAAAAGTTTATCAAATCAAACTTTTTTCAATAAGTTAAGTATAGTTTATCTAATTGCAGTCTCTTTTTGAACTTAGTAAATTTTCCTTGGCTTCCTGAATCGAGATTTGTTTTTATCCTGTAGGATTTGTTTTTTTCCTCACTTAAGTATTAACTTGCCCTGCACTTTGCGTACTTTTTTTCATCTCTTATGTAATAGAATTTAACTTTTAACCTAATAATTTTCTTTTTTCTGCTAAATTATGTTTGATATGGATATTTCAAAATTTCCCTTGTATCTCCATAACTGGCAACTTTTCCGATTTTCCCGGAAGATTTTATTTTCATATTTAAAGTCGTTGCGAAACTAATGTTATTCCAAGAAACTTTTTAAATTATAATTATAAATGAGTTTGACCACAACTAAATCTAAGTAATTACATAAAATCTATAAAAGCATAGTCTTAACGATAGCGAATGTCAACCTGGTCAAAATAAAATTTTTTGAGTAAGATTGTTCTTCTGCAATTGTTTTGCTACCACTTACAAATTCTATTCTCGGAAAGAGTTGGCAGGTATGTATCTTAAAAAATATTGAAATCAAACAATGGTCTTGGGTGTTTTTGGAATTTAAAAACTATATATGCATTTAGAAGTTTAAAACTATGTATTTGCTGTCTGTTTATAAAGTATGAATTAATTTTTAATTTCATTGCATTGTATTGCATTTGTTACTTATTCTATTTATATTTCTCGAGTTGTTCAGAAATATCAACAAAAATTTCCGCAGTTTATTTTCTGTAGATGAGTTATAGCTGCATTTGTATGGTTAGGAGTGGAAGAACTGTACACATTTAAAAAGAGCGCGGGGAAAATTTTATTCGCGTTTCAAGCTATAAAACATTCAACTCACGGAGAAATAGAAATTTCCTTTTAAGTTATGTTTCAATGGAAAGATCTTCTGTCAAAATCCCCAATTTAACAATAAGAATTCTGTTTATATTTCATTGTATATCAGCTTAGCAACTGTGACATTGAATATTTTTAGCAATGCATACCTAGGTGGCAATTTTGAATTTATATTTATATTGGAATAAATTTTAGTTATTACTCATTGAATTGTAACTTCAAGAAATTCAATTTTTTAAGACTGTTTTTTAATATTTAGTTTACTCTCACAATATGAAGAAAAAAAAAATAAAATTCATAAATTTTATTTTTACGGATATTGATTTAAGCTTCATTACCTCGAGTGATTTTCAGCTACAGATTTAATTACAGAGCCTGATATCACTAATGTTATGTTCTGTCACTCAAGAATTTTTGAGGGATGAATTAATCTTTGCTTTCGAATATTTAAAACTTAAATCTTTTCCCCTATTTTCGTAATTATTGCGAGGAAGCAATAAATTTGTTTGAGCATAAAAACTTTTTATTTTTTTTTGAAAAATATGGTTAGGAGGAAATTATTTTGCAAAATTTAAAGGAATATTTATTTTTTGTTATATTATGTGCTTGAGAGTGCCGCTCCGGCACTCTGAATTACCTGCTAGTCTGAATGTTGAAATTTTTCATTTTAATGTTTAGTAACCACTTAATAATATGGTCTTTATGTATTATAAGATAATTTCGCAAACCGTGGTGGCTCAGAGGTAAGAGCGTTCGCCAACGAGAGCAAAATTTCTCCCAATACTTGATTATGAGGCTCTCTTGTCTTCCTGATTGGGTTCAAATTTGCTAGGCAATAGAGTTGAAAATTGGCTTTTCAACTACGGTTATAAAAATAAAACTGTGGATTTGTCTTACCTCTTAGTGATATGCATCCTTTTTTTAGCCGTCGAAAGAACCACAAGAGCAAAGGGTAAATAACTAAATAAGTCACAAAACCATCCATAAATAGGTAAAAACTTATTAATATATTTCTTTATATTGCTTTCGACATAAAGTAATATACAGAAACATTTAATAAGTGAACATTTTAGTAAATCAGGTAATATCTAAAGCAACAAATATTCCATTAAATTTTTTATAATATTTTTTACTCTTTCCAGTTTTCTCTATTACTTTCAATATGTTAATCTATTTTTTTTTCTTTTGATCGTATAAAAATCTCGATATTATGATGTAGCATCTTCATTGGTTCCAAGACATCGGAAAGAAAAGATTATTTTAATTTTTTTTAAAATAAAAATCCTTATTTCAAATTTTGGAACATTTCTATTAAAATTCTTAGAAGCAGTTCACATTTATTTTTAATTTCAATTCTTTAAAAATGTAATTTTAATAATCGTCCATCAAATCTACCGAAAATCTCAATTTTCACGAGAAATTTCTTTACATGTTTAAAATGATATCAAAATGTATTCCTATTTTTTTTATTTGGGTTTTGCATAGCTGCTCCATAGTGATATTAATCCCTACCGAACATATCATCTTTTTCATTGGCACTACAGCCCGGGGTGGGCCTTAGTATCCCTCACAATATTTCTCCAGACAGCTCTGCTTCTGACCTCGATCTTCCTGTTGAAGATCCTTAAACTTTCTGAATCATTCCAGACAGATTCCATTAACCCTTTCTTTGGTTTGCCTCTGGGCCTATTGCAGGTGAATCTCTCAATGGGACAAGTCATGAAAACCTGTGCTTTGATGAATTTAACAATGTTTCTGTGTTTGATTAGTGTCCAGTTCATCATTAGTTTCTCATTAGTTAATATAAATATTCAAAATTAACACGCATAACATGTAAATAATCGAAATAAATGCATAAAAATACGAATTTTTTCTAATACTATTAAATATTCAATTTAAGTAATTCTATCTAACAATAATAGCCGTAGCTTTCAAGTCAGTTGTTACATTACCGGCAGTGTTAAGGGCAGAGAAGCTGTAGATTTTCTAAGTGTTTTTTTTTTTTTTTACTTTCTGTCAATCGAAAAAGTGGCATTATGCACCGTTGGAAAGATGAAAAACTGATCGATTCTATGGTGTTTAATTATTATGGAAAATAATATTAGTAAGTCCGAGTTAACTGCTTCCCTCACAAATTTTTTTGTACCAAAAAAAAAAAAATCAACATATATTTTTCATTTTATTAAATACAAGAAACTACAACAAAGCATAATATACAAGTTCTAAGTTGAAATTTTAATTTTTTTATGTGTGAAAAAACATTCAATTTACCATCAGTTTACTATCCCGGTTTTCATCAGACAAATGAATAAAGTTAAATATTTGTCTTTGATACTATCTTTGTATATACTTTGTATATACAATCACACAAAATACGTATACTGTCCCACAATCCAACAGCAAAACTCCCAAACAAAACTTGGCAAACTTCTAATCACTGCAGATTATTATTTTGATTCCTACCGAATAAAAATTTATAAAACAAAACGTACCGACAAATTCTGCAACTCCCGAGTTTTCACGGGATAATAATTATTTGCAATATATACATATCCGAGTAACTCTGAATAATCAGGGAAGCGATTAATAAATAAGACAATAATTATTAAAAATTATTCTTTGGCATTGAATTACTTTTTGAATAAATTAATTTTATAATTGTGTGCAAAAACTTTTTGATTCGCAAAGTTCGCGATGTTGTGAAACAAGAAAAAAAAAATTAGCACTAAGGGGTCCTTACTTTCTACCGCTCTCCTACCTAAACTATTCTCACCAAATTTCCCAGATTGCGGCTACCCCTAATCATTAAGATTGAGTCCTAGCACGTGAAAAACCGATCATTAAATCAAAAGTTATTCCATATCTAATATTTATAAGTAGATTCTAACATAGATATAATAGTATGAATCGTAAACAATTGACTATAGCTCCCTTTTAAATCTTCGTAAATATTTGTTTGATCATTTGTGTTTAAAGAGGTACTAATTAAAAATACTTTGCCTTTTTAGAGAGTTTATTACTTGTCATTGGAATACTTAGTTGGGCGTTCATTATCGAATACCATGATAAATCTTGGAATTCAGAATACCTGTGATGAAGCCTTATATCAGGTTTGTAGAAATTATTTTTATTTTATTTTAATAATTATACTGGGAAGTAAAATGATAAAAACTTTTGATTCACGACTTATACATTACCTAAGAAGCCTTGAAAAAATATTAAAGAGTAAACTTGATTTAATTACGTCAATGTGCCGTTTTTTATATTTTTTTTGCATAGTCTTTTTTACGATCTGGGCACGCTCTGACGAGAAATGTCAGAACTATAAAATTAAAACAGTTGAATATGTTGTCAGTAATGTCCGAATAATTACTTGAGAAAATGTAATACTTTAATTAAAATATTACAAAATGGTTCTTTAATTTATTATGGTAGTAAACTTGATTATTTAAAGTTTAGTTTTAGTTATAATTTTGGTAGATTTTTTTATTTAGGTTTTTTACACTAAATGTGTATTGTTATTAAAAATTTCACACTTAACCATTTTTATCCTTTTCGAATTAAAATTAATCCTTCGTTTCAATTTAATTTACAATAAACTTTGTATTCTTTGCCTACTTAACTTAAACTTAAAATACATACAAAATGTTTAGTCAAGGTATATAGCTTTATTTAACGCTGATTTTATTTGGATATTTTTAATAAAGAAAAATAAACTATAATGAACGTCTATTTAAATGTAAAGCAACTTCTCAAACTGAGTTAAATTGTTAGGAGGTAGGTAACTACCTCACACAATCTGACTTTTAAATATTATGCTGTTTTTCTTTTGAAAAACAGGGACAAACTTTAAAGTTAGGGCATAATGGAATTTTTTTTTATACCAAGGAACATTTGATCTCTGACTCAAAGCTGCTTTTTAAGTCAATGTAGTCTGCAACAAAGCAAAATAGGTCAGATAAAGGGATATCAGATAAAATATGCATAACAAAAATTTGAAAGAAAATGTTTTTAAACTCGTTGCGAAAATTCATCATTTAAACAGAAAGAACAGACAAGCTCTCGAGAAACAAAACTTACAAGGGCAATTATAGTAGTATGTTGTTGTCAAAATAATTTAATTTATCATTTGTGCCGTGATTATTTTATATTCGTATGATGTTAAATTTTAATTAAAAACGTGTCTAATTTATTTGGTATTCATTAGGTTTTACTTTTTATTTACTGATAGTGAATATCCATGCGCTGCGCATATTTTTCACCCTATGTTCAATGGTAAAATTTGTTTTTGTATACTCAGCCCCACACCCATAAATACTGTTGATCTACAGAAGAAAAATGCTGTTTCAAAAAACTTATTTAAAATGTATTTAAAATTTTCTACAATAACTGAAATGCTGCTTCTAGTATTTTTTTATGAAATTTAAAAATCAATACAAAAGAAAATCTTAATCATTGTACTCATTTACTCTACAGTTAGGCCTAAACATGGAAGAGCTCCAGGAAATCGAAGATGATGCTGGACTTGGAAATGGAGGATTGGGCAGGTTGGCGGCTTGTTTCTTGGATTCAATGGCAACTTTAGGTATGGCAGCATATGGATATGGGCTGAGATATGAATATGGCATTTTTACTCAGAGAATTAAAAACTTTGAGCAGGCAAGTATTTTTTTTTGTTCCATGAGCAGTGTTAAATATTTAATACGAAGTAGAAGAAATTACAGTTTAAAATATTATATAACTTTAAGAAATAAATAATTATAATTTTTAACACCGGTACTACTCGTATGTTGCTTGTAATCCGTATTATGCAGTATCGTAACCTAATAATTGGTTCCACAACCCTCGAAGTAGCACAGTGAACTTTCCTCCGTTTCCCCCCCCCCCTAATTTACAGCCCTGTTTAAAACAGGGTTGCAGTGTTTTCACTACAGCGCGAGAACGCGAGAATCTCGCATATTTTTTTCTTTTCTCGCATTAAAAAATTATTACCGCGAGAAATTAGCGCATTCTATAAATCAAATTTGAAAATTCGCGAATTTCTCGCATTTTGGAAAAAGCTTCGAATTACGCCATTTAGAATAAAATCCGTTTCACTTTTCTTCCTGGATCTTTCATTATTTCCAACATCTGCCCCGTTATCTAGCTTCCCTATTTACCAGTATTGTTCAGAACCTTTTCGAACAACAGAACACGACCACGGGATCCCTTTCAGAACACATTTCTCTGCAACTACGTGTTTATAATATACGTAATATACGTAAGGTTTCTTCATGTAAGATAATAAAATTTTTTATGTGCTAATGTAAGATGGACAAATACCTTGTAAAGGCAAAATCTTCTATGATGATGCACCAAAAATATTCAATGCTTTAAAAAATAGAAGACGTTAAAAATCTATTATAATTAAAGAAATGATTTTTATTTTCGAGAGTTTTTGTGCTTTTTTAGTTTTTAGAAATCTCACTTAACTTTTTGAAACCTCACGCTGTTTTTGAGAAAGAGTGAGAAATTCTCACCCATTTTTTTTTCTATGATGAAAACACTGCTGTTAGGTTTAAGTTACTTTGACTACAAAATACCATTTAGGTAAAGCGCAGTAGAACGGATTCAGTTTCTTGCTCCATAAAACCATACATTTAACATTGATGTATAGTTTATTTTGCTGAGACTCCTAGTAACTTTAGAAGATTTAACTACAAACTTAATCTATAAGAGTAACACGCTTAAATCAAAGATTAGGACTGCAACTTTTTGGTATTTTTAAGTTTTTTTAAATATTATTCCAAACACATAAAAAGAACTATCAATATTCTTTCTAAGTATCACAAGTCTCCACAAACATGACATATTCCAATTAGTTTTCCTTTTTTCTTTCTCCAGTATTAATTAATCAGATCGATGTAGTCCCTTTAAATATTTTATCTTGGCGTCAGACTTAGTTTGTAACATTTGAATCATGTTTCGATTTAGTAATAGCGCTTATGTTTGGAACAGTAAAGCTAATTTAATTTACTCTGATTTTGAATTTAAATGAATCAATTTATTCTACTGAAGGAGATTATGGAATAGGCATTTGCCTACAAAAAACAAAAAGAAATATTTAAAATCTGGATAGAAATTAGTTTTAAGACTTACCGTATCATGTATTAATATTTTTAAATCGTTATACTCTCTTGCAGGTTGAAGAACCAGATGACTGGCTGAGATTTGGAAATCCTTGGGAGAAAGCAAGACCAGAGTACATGATCCCAGTCAACTTCTATGGAAGAGTGGAAAAAACAAAACAAGGTTCCAAATGGGTGGACACTCAAGTAAGAGAGGCTCCTTCTAATGATTTTAGATTGTTCATGTTCGTAGTAAATAAACTAGCTCTTTCATTTTATTATTTAAATAGCAATAAATGCACTGTCAGTGTTTCTCCTTAAAACACATCTCCATCTTTCAGGTAAAGAATACATATAACTTGTATAAAAACAAAAAAATAACGTGAACAAAAACTCAGCAAATGAAAAGATTGGGTTTAATAATTTTATGCTATAATCTTTGAAAATGGACGTAAAAATATGAAAGTAATGTCTAAATGTTGAAAAGTGCATTTGTGACAATTATTTGAAATAGTGGCTAGTCCTAAAATTTAAAGTATATTTCTAAAAATTTAAATTATACGCGGTTGACTAATTCAATAAAAAAGGGGCAATATGCCTCATTAAAACCTCTTAAACTTCTTGACAGAATGTATTTGTTAACTACAGTTGTCACACGCATGACTATAGGAAAATAACATGTTATTTTTGCAAAAAATCAGGTTCCGTGACTGAGGTAAAGCTGCTGCATGGCACCTACATGAGTACTGGATGCTTTATCAATCGGAGATCTTAAGTTCTATAAGATAACGCAAATATAGCAATGCTTACTATGAATACTTGACTACTCTTTCTTGTCTTTTTTTTCGGATAAGTATATTTAGATTTTTAGGCTTAGTTTACACAAATGTTGTTGTAGAAGAATTTATATTAAAAAACATTAAACACAAAAAAATGAGATGTAAAGAACATAAGGTATGGTATATATAAAAACTTAATATATACTTAATTAAATGTAAAGTTTAATAAATATGAAATAAAATTAATTAAAAATTCTGCTTCTGAAGACCAAAAAAATTAAATTACAACAGTACCTATATTAGTATATTGGGCAGTATCACACTTTAGCAAAGTACTTATAATCACAATTAAGAATCACTGGTGAATATATAAAACATTTTGAAACACGCGAAAACTAGTACCAAGCAATTCGATTTAGCTTTTCTCAAAGTAGCTCTTGTTTCATTTGTTTTTAATTATGATTACTGTGATAAAACAATTTATCCTATTTCGTATGAATTTAGTAGTTCAATTTTCATAGATGTAAAGAAATCAAAAGAAAAAGAAGTTGTAGTAACATTTATGATTTTTCAGTTTTAAGAAATATGATGTAACACTTTGTTATTTTTAGTTGGTTTTTGCGATGCCGTATGACAGTCCAGTTCCAGGTTTTCGAAACAACTTTGTCAACACCTTAAGACTGTGGTCCGCTAAATCCCCTAATAGTTTCAATTTACGATTTTGTAAGTTTGCTTAATTACGAATTCTAATTAGTACTTTTATATAAGTTTTATACTAATTTGCTTTTAATATTTTTAGTCAATAACGGAGATTATATTCAAGCAGTTCTGGATAGAAATCTCGCTGAAAATATCACAAGGGTCTTGTATCCTAATGATAATGTAAGTCCAATAAAAAATTTTTTGCTTATTATATTAGAATTTCTATAAATGTTTCTAAATAAAATAAAATCAAATTTATTTTTGTGAATTTTTATTTTATATACTTATAATATAAAGATTCAGGGGTGATTTAAAATTAAACACCGACTTTTATTATCGGTCAGGTACAAAAGTGTAGAAATTTTTACAATCAAAAAATCATATTCACAAAGGGTGCAAAACCCATAGAGCATCTCGGTCATAGGTTTCAGCCTGAAATTCTCTGATATACTGCGAAAAAATGTTCTCGGTTTTTCTGCCCTGATGTCATTTCCTAGTTATTGATTTACTAGCAAATAATTTTGACATGATTCAATAGTGAAAATATCTGTTAATGTCTGAAATCCTTTAAAAACTTCAGTTTAGAGTAACCTATATGCGTTGACATTGTTTTTAGCGAAAAACAATTCACAGTTTATGTTATTTAAGAAATGTCACAATTTCGGCATTTGATTCATGACAACAAAATGAAAGTATCTTTCATTAAACTTTTGCGTAAAGGTTTTATTTCTTTTCAATAATTTCTTTTAGATAATTTGTATTTTTAGCATTTAATGAGCTAAATCTTTTGAGATTATATTTAAAAATATTTGAAAGGTATTTAAGTAATTTTAAGTACCACAATTATTCCATATGATTTTTTGAACATTTTTTTACACCCCTACGTAGTTTCTAATAACAAGCTATCAAGTTTCTAAGCAAGCCAAATGAATTGCGATGCAAAAGAGTGGGAAAAATTACAATAACTTTCGAATAAATTAGAATTTTAAAAACTAAAAGCCCTTTAAGCGTGTCAAATTTCAACTCTATAGTTGCGTTTGTGAGGCTAGTAGAGCGGTCTGAATGGTTTTTCCTTTCATTTTAATAGTTACTAGTACCTGAACAAAACATCGCATGTTAAATTTTTTCTGTCAAAATCCATATACATTTTTATATACATCAACGTAATTTGAAGTTTCTAAACCTAATAGTTTTGCGTAGAAAAAAAGTCATTAAGTTGAACACCAAAAACAGCGGCAGTAGACCTTACAATATTTGAATATAAAGATATTTTTGAGAATTGAGGTAGGGTGAGTGAATTGCCAGTGAAGGAACACTTAAGCTTCGCTTGACTTTTGAAAAATCATATTAATTTCAAAATTCGTCATTTTAGTTAAATGACAGTGTCAACATATTTGTTACTAATTACAAATTATTTTAAAAATTTTTAGAGAACTTACATAACATTGTTTTAAAGTTTTGGAGGTTTAAATAACAAGTAGTAAGAAGACCAAGTGAAGGAACAGCTCTTACCAGGGAATGAACACCCAGTAAAGGAACACTTAATTTTGGTTATTTTTTAATGCTTTTTATGAATTTATAAGCCATACAAATATTTAAAAACAAGCCTATTCTTGAAATTATATTATATAAATACTTGGAAAATGTTAACTTTTTTTGTAATCATGAATTGAAAATTAAAGTGTCAACATATTAACACATACTGTTCATTCACTGGGAAATCTAAGCCCAGTAAAGGAACATGCCTGTTCCCTCACTGGTTAGAAGCTGTTTTTCGTATTTTTAACATACTTTTGAGGCAGAACATCACTAAAGGTACAAGAAAATTAAAATTTATCTTTTATTTTCATTAACTTAGAAAAAAACCCAGTAAGGGAACACTTGTTCCTTCACTGGTTTTTCATCGTTTGGTGATCCAGTGAATAAACACCCCCTTATCTCAGTACTTGATTATGCTATGGTGCTTTAAAAAAATAAAACGTAACTTCAATAACTATATTTTGCATTCTCTTTTTCACAGTGAGAAAAATAAGACTATTACATGCAAGTAATTCCACTTCAAGCATACAAATACAAACACTCACCTTATAATTTTTTCAAAGAAACAAGGTGTTACAGAGATAATAACAAATTCAAAATTTTTTACAGAGAAATCTATTTGACCAGGTAATCCAAAACATTGATAGATGACTTCCTATTGTTTGGCAGTAAGCTATTGTTACCAATCAATCTAAAGAAAAACTTTCAAATTCTTATTCTTAATCAATATATATGAAATGTTCCTTCACTGGTTGGTTTACCCTATGTCTTTACAAGAAACTTACAATATTACGTATTTTTTTTTTTTACTACTACTTACTACTTTTTTTTTACTACCTACTGTTAGTTCACACTCACCCTATATATATTTATATATCTTGTTCAAATTTTCAATCGTTAATAACATGTTTTTTATTCATCCATTCAAATACAAATACATTTTTTTAAACTTATAGTGGATGACACTTGATGTTAACAGTTTTTTCAAACATTAATTCATTAATTAAATTTAATTAAATAATTTTTTAATATGAAAGAAAAAGCTTCTTTGACAAAAATAAACTTTTTCTTTGTTGACTTAAGTAGTAATAGTCTATAAAATTTTTATTTTATATCACTTGATTGATTTTAATAAAATTTGTACAAAATGTTTTAAAATTAACTTGATTTTATCGCGTGGTAGTAAGTCAACGCACATTATAAGAATAGAGTTTCATTGTTTTGAATTAGTTTTTGCAATTACGTACTTGTAAGCACACTAAATTCATATTAAAAAGTATCTTTTAAGAATAGTTTTAACAAAATAACTTATTTAGAAATTATCTATTAATTCTCATCTTTATATGCTTCGATTTTTTATTAAACTTGTTTTTTCCATGAAGCAACTAATTCTATTAGGTTGAAAAGTTTAAGTTATTCTAATTTACTTAAGAAACGAAAACAATCTATGATGCAAGTTTCTATTTTTTGAAGTTATTTAATAAATTAAAATTTTAGAAAAAAGCATATCACAAAATTACCTTTCAGAACGTTTATTTATTTTCTTCTCGACTGAATCAATAATAACAGTGTAATGAATTGAAATGTAACTTTCTATGTGTTTAAGGTCATTCAAAGTTTTAATGATGTTTTCTTTTCTGTAATTAAGGCATTTGAAGGCAAAGAATTGCGATTAAAGCAAGAGTATTTCATGGTTGCGGCCACACTTCAAGACATAATTAGGAGGTTTAAAACCACGAAATTTGGATCAATGGACCCAACTCGAACATCATTTGAGAGGTTTCCAGAAAAGGTTAGTCGAACAAACCAGGATTTTTTTTTCATCTTAACGTTCCAGTATCAAGAATGCTTCCAGATTTTATTGCCAACTTATAATCTTTGCATTTCCTTTTAGGTAGCACTACAAATGAATGACACGCATCCTGCTATTGCCATACCAGAATTAATGAGGTTATTAATTGATGTTGAAGGTCTATCTTGGGAAAAGGTAAACATGATCGATGTCCATATTGTTCTTCAAAGTAAACATATAAAATTTTTTACTCTTTTACTTCGAATACAAATACAGCATATTAAATATATCTACGTAAACTAACATGCTAAACTTTTTTTAAAATTTCTAATGGCTGAACTGCTGACAGGAAAACATACAGTAAAATTGGAATAAGAAACAGAGATAACAAAACCGAAACTACTGTAATCGTTCATCTTGTGCTGAGATCTCCAGTATTTCTCCAAGTGTCCAGATTCCAGTGCAGGGCAATGACTCAAATGGTTGGCGTCCATTTCTTCACTAATGTTGCACAACTGGCAGAAAGGACTTGAATGAATTACATGCAGAACTAAAGTATGGAAGATAATTAAAACTATGTTTTTTAAGTGCACCGAAGCAAAATTTTTGTCAAGAAGACATGGAATGCGTAAAAAACGTCGATCTTCACCGAAAATTCTATATTTTTTGTTTCAGAAGTGACAAAAGTATTCTTTTCTTAAGTAACGTAATTTTCGAAAAATTTAATTTTTAATTCAAAAAATAGAGAACCAGCAATGGTTTTTGAAATTTTTTAGCCATATTACTAGAAAGCATAGCGTACAAACTCTTTCTGAAATCATGTCACATATCTGTTTAAAATAATCGATTAGCATAAAATTTCCATTTATTAAATTTTGTATGTGAATGAATATTCTTTGACAAAGATTTATGAAATCTAAAAATTATTTTACAAAATAAAGGTTTAATCGAATAATTTTTTGCAGGCTTGGGATATAACTACGAAAACATGTGCATATACCAATCATACAGTTTTGCCTGAAGCATTGGAACGATGGCCCATTTCAATGTTCGAATACATCCTTCCTCGTCATCTTGAAATTATATATGAAATAAACGCTTTGCATTTAAAAGTAAATATAACACCACAATATATGAAATTAATCTAGAGTTTTGTTATATCTTAGACTAATCCTTTAAAATTTATCACACAGAGAGTTGAAAAAGCATATCCTGGTGATATTGACAAACTACGTCGCATGTCAATGATTGAAGAAGGCGATGTAAAGAGTATAAATATGGCTCACTTAGCTGTTGTTGGATCTCATGCTGTGAATGGTGTAGCAGCAATTCATTCCGGTTTAATCAAAACCACAATGTAAGTAATCATAAGTTTTTTATGATCTTGTTAAGATGTTTTGTTGCTATTTTTATGTATTTAACGTATTTTTATTTACCAATCGTTACAAAAGTTTGACGCAAATCACTGTATATAATGCGCTGAATAAGTTTTAAGATTTTCATTTGTATATGTTTGCCATGACCATGGATGGTTTTTATCAGATTTGATTTTTATATATAATATTTCTTTGTCACAAATCATGAAAAATATACATCATAAATAAACAAAACAAATTTAAACTTTAAATTTAATCATTGAACAACCTGATCAATTCTGGTCGTTGAGCAAGAATTTAATGCAATTGAATATTAATTTAAATAGTTTTTAATTGCTATACAACAAGGATCAATATGAATTACGAGTGAAAAAAATTAATGTTTCATAAGAGAGCCGTGGTGTTTCAGGGGAGAGAGGCTGGCTTCCCATTGGTTTAGAATCCCAGCAATCGCTTGTCGATACGAATTCCATACCAGACTCGCACATACCACAGTGCTGACTTAAGATATTCTCATTAGTAGACGGATTAGAGTATGATTATGATAATCTAGGGAGGTTTTCGTGGTTTTCCTTTCTATGTAATGCAAACATGGGTTAGTTCTATGAAAGTCTTCTATGACGGCAAATTTCTCCCAATCCTTGATTGGATTTTTTAGATTGGGTTCAAAGTTACATGGCTATGGAATTGAACTTTGGTTGTCGTAAACTCAAAGTTTAATCAGTTGTTAAACGACGGTTATGAGAAATATTTTGTCTCAAATAAAATTATTTAAAATATTATAGGAACTAGCAAATCTCTCGAGGGTATTCTTATTTTTTTATGGTTAGATAAATCAAGTGTTTTATTGTAATGCAATTTAAAAAATAACAAGTGTTTTCTTTACGTTTTTATACTCTTACTACAATACAACGAGTGTAGTTCCTTAAAAGTGCTAATTATATAGTAGAAAAAAAGGAAGTATAAAAGCCATTTTTATAGAAGTTAAATTAATTCTTGCATAGTAATTAGGCTTTCAAAAATGTCTAACTACATTCGATTAAATATTTGATATATACATGGAATTCGGGCTAAGCAGCCTGAATCGAATCAGTTGTTAAATTTATGAAATTGTTAAAGAGGTACTTTTTCGGCTAAGCCATTGAGATAAGTGTTTTTTATATATTTGCGTTACGAATGAATATAAAGTATTTTTAATGAGATGAGGTCAAATGTGATAATGAACAAATGCTCCGAACAGAAGTGTAGACCTGCTCCAATGGAAGCTTTCTTTTTAATGGAAGAAAATTAATAGAAATATGTTCATTAAAAAAAACCATAAACGAGCAATAAATGGCAAAATGGCAAAAGCCATAAATGAGCAAAATATTTAGAGCAAACCAATTTTTAGTGTCTTGTAATTTGGAATAAGTTTCTTTAGTGCTGTAAATTGTTTATGATTAGACGTGGTCTTGTAACTAATAGTGAAATTTCCTATAAATTTCAACGTGACGCTTAAAATCTTAATAAAATAAATAAAAAGTTCACAATTCTTTTAAAATTTTCATGGTGTTGAATTGATTTAAGATATAATTTTAGAATTGGAGACAAATTTTACTCCATAATCGGACGGTGAATTATTAACTATACTGATGCATTTTAAAACTGAAAAAATGAGAAATTAATATAGTAAGTAATTTGATCCATAAAAATACCCATACAAGCGTGAATACAGGCTGTTTAATCAACTTTACATTCTACTACATTGACACGGAAATATAATGAATAAAAATTATTTTAATAGAAAGGGTCTTAAGCAAATACAACACATATGGCAAAAATAATGTAACAAATTTATAACTAATAAAGAATTTATTTTTCATTTGAAATTTAACATATAAAGCGTATGTGAGCTCTAATTTCCAAAAGTATTTTACAAGCCACAAATTAGAATATTAAAAAACTGATTTAGTATGAATATCAGAGCTTAAAAAAAATACGTGCATATTCATATAATAGTTTTTTTAAAATTATGTTTTACAGATTCAAGGATTTCTATGAGCTTGATCCCCAAAAGTTTCAGAACAAAACCAACGGAATAACTCCTCGTAGATGGTTGGTTTTATGCAACCCTGAACTTGCTGATACAATAGCAGATGTAAGAAATGCCTATTATTCTGATTTTGTTTCGACTTGAAAAGAGAATGCAGGGAAAAACACTGTCATATATTAAAACCTTTCTAATTTATTCGCCATACTCTTTTTATCTATTCAAGCAGAGTAAATCTGAACAAGACTGCATGAGTTCTAGGAGAGGTTTATATCGTTTCGGTATTAGATTTTAAATCACAATTTAACGACTCTCCTTAAAGATTTGGAGACTAATTTGACAAGCTCTCCAAATCTTTAAGTGGAGTCGGTAGGGCATATCTCAACAATGCTAAAACTTACTTTTTTCGATGTACCTTTTCTAAGAAACCACTTATCACTTTGAATGTTTTGGGTAATATTTGAGATTATATCAGTTTCATACTGTGATAATGCGTCAGCCTTAAGCCCTTAACGCACAGATTTTTTTTTAAAAAACCGGGCCGAAAAATAAATTTTTCTTTTTAATGTAAAACACACTTTAGAGCAAGGTTTCCATTTGTTGCCGCTTCTGGTTCAACTTTTCTTTTGATGGAAAATTTTGATATACTGCGCTTTTATTCCATGGAAAATGACTATATTTTATTCTTGAATAAATAAGTGTTATAGCTTACAATCCTATGTAAATGACAAATATCAATAAAACGATTTTTTTTCTTAGCTTTCACATTGTTATTTTCAATTCTCGATTATATTCGAGTGTGAAAAATTATAGCAGCATAAAATACAACGCGCTCGAATTATTTTGAGTGTGCACAGTTTGGCCTGTTTAGCACGCTCGAATTAACTCGAGCGTACAAGTTAAGGGGTTAACGGGAATACTTTTTGAATTATGGAGGATTTTTGATGAAACTTTTTAAAAAATTAAAAGTTCTTCCTTCATGTTTTTTAAAAAAAAATTCTGTTAAAGATAGGCACTAACAGTTATCACGGAGTAAACGTCTTTATGTAAATATTCTGTGAAAAAAGCTGAAGCAATAGCTTATTTAGATGCTGAGGAAAGATACATAGAAAAATGTTAGTTTTAGCGTTATTGATATATGCTCTACCGATTCCCCTTAAATTAAGATTTAAAATATAATATCTGTTTTCCAAAATCCGTTTTATACAATTACTAGAAAACATGGATCAAGATAATTTAGATAAATCAAAGTAAATGTTCAAAGACATATGTGGAAACAGTTCATAATGAGGAAGCGCTCCTAGTGCCTTACGATGTTTTTTCCCGTCATGGGTTCCTATGCAATTCTCTATCCTTATGATTTGTTCTACCTCTCCTAGAAGCTTTGCCGTCTTGTTCAGACCTACCCTGCATATAAAAAATAGAATGATATAATTTAGCATTGCAGATATAATTACTGCAGTTTATATCATAATATATAAAAATTATGCATGTTTGAATACTTGTGTTTAACTGATTCTAGCTTTTTTATACTTAAAATGCACTAACCTATCATGAATACTTGTAACTAATTATAATTTTGTTACTCTCTCGATTTTTACGCAATCCAGCATCCGACTTTCGTATTGTTACTCTTAACTAAATTGAAAAAATTCAAGACTCTGTTTTTAAGTTCATTAATCTTCCAATTAGCATTTGTCACAAATTCCTTTTCTGGCAATAGGCCATTTAGACAAGGCATTTCATTTTAGACGAGAATTTTAAACATGTCTGGTATATGTAGCTAATAAAACGACTGTATAAAGTTTTACTTTCTATCTCTCTCTATATACATATATATATATATTTATAAAATTTTCAGAAAATTGGTGATGAGTGGATTATCCACCTAGAGCAACTGAAGAAAATAATACCATTCTTAAAGTCTTCTAGCTTCGTACAGAAAATACAACAAGTTAAAAACGTATGCCACTTTCTTTTATAAAATATTTCTTTTATTAACTGCAATCAAATGTTGAATAAATAACAATTTTATGAAAGAAAAATTAACCTTTTCTTCCCTCGACAGGAAAATAAAATGAAATTAGCTGATTTGATTGAGAAAGACTATGGCATAAAGTTAAATACTGAATCTATCTTTGACGTACACGTCAAGCGAATACACGAATATAAAAGGCAACTTCTGAATTTGCTGCACGTTATCACCATGTACAACAGAATTAAAGAGAAACCTAATGCTCCATTCGTTCCCCGTACTGTCATGATTGGGGGAAAGGTAATCTTAAATTTCTTTTCTTATTTGTTATTCAGATTAAAAATTCCATCGGTTATTGACATTTTGTGAAATCATTGCATATCTACCTTTAAATCATATTTGTAAAAAAAAACAGGCTGCAGGATTTTCAGTAACATTCACCCATATGTTTAATTTTAGGCCGCTCCAGGATATCACATGGCAAAGCAGATCATCAAGCTCATATGCAATGTTGGAAGAGTAATAAATAATGACCCAATAGTTGGTGACAAACTTAAACTTGTGTATCTAGAGAACTACAGAGTAACTTTGGCTGAAAAAGTGATTCCAGCTTCAGATTTGAGTGAACAAATTTCTTTAGCCGGCACTGAAGCATCCGGAACAGGCAATATGAAATTCATGGTGAAAACATTTTTGCAATTTGTTATTTTTTAAAAATGTTCTCTTTAATTAATTTGCTCGCGAGATCTCAACAACTATAAATCTGACGCAAGTTACCTTTAACTCCATTTAAGAAGTTTTAAATTAAATATTTTGTTTTGAATCTTTGAGCATCAAACATCAGATATTAAAACAAAACAAAAAAAATCTGAAAATTTTTTTCGATTTTTAACAAAACAGGAAATTTTACCTTAACTTTTTTAAAATACAAATTTTGAATCGTGTATTAAAATAATACTTATTTATAAAAATAATACGTATTATTTATTCTAAAGAAATTGATTCTTGCTTTTAATTTCCTTTCTGAATTTTTGCTTTTAATTTTGAATCTCTGTGGTATGACTGCAACTGGCTCTTAAGCTGTAAAATTAAACATAAAGTTTCTCTCAATTTGCACCTCTGGAGCTTATTTTCCTTTCTATAGATTACCTCTGTTATTATAATGTAGATTGAGATTTTTTTTAAATAATTAGTAAATAGCTCATGAAAACTGCAGAGTGATGGTCAATGTAAGCATATATGGTCCTAAATTGAACTAGTTTTCATTAGCTTTACATTTGACTAATGTTGGTAAATATTTTTTGCGCCGCTTCACTGATTGTACAATGCACTGATAAAAAGAAATAATGACCTGAACAACTTTTGATCTCGATGTCAGATATAGAAATTTAAGCGTAATTTTTTTGAATTATCTTAGTTAAAATTATGACGAAATACATAAAGTGGAATGAAGTTTAAATGTTTAAATTTCAACTGCTCTCACGACTAAACTATTGGGACCATATTTGCTAGAGTACGGTTACCACCATATTTTAAGGATAGAGAATCCGTAAACCTGAAAAAACAGAAGAGAGAAAGCTTTGTGTTTAAATTTATAATTCAAAATATTTCTTGCTTAAATTAATGAGAAATTTAAGATTAGACCATTGAATAATTAAGATGGTAAAAGAGGGCATGTTAGTAATTGAAAAAAAAAGATCACTAGATCAAACTTTAAATTACTTTTTTTTTTTTTTTGGTTTGAATTCTGTATATTGAGTTTTCTTTCTGTTTTGAGAGATAATGACTTTAGGAGCCTTACTCCTAGCTCTTACATGGGACTTATTCAGCTTAGGCAAAGACTGCTTTAACTCTCCGTCTATTTTTCTATAATTTTCTTCAAACTTTACTTGCAGTAGGGGAGAGTGGGGTCAATTGTAACATTTTTTACTTAACTATTTTTAACTAACAAAAAATCCAATATATTATTAGTATTCATTGACAGACGAGTAAAGTAGACTATCCTCTATTAGAAAAAAAAATAAACACCTAATTTTAAATGTTAATATATTAGTTATTAACAATTTTTGACAGTCGAGCACTTGTTACAATTGTTCCCACTTACGGGGTCAATTGTAACAGTTCATAAATTCAACTAAAACATAGTTAATTATACATATTATCATAGTTGTGATATATTTCTTTATTGATTAAAATAGTAGTGATATTTTAGGAGTAAAAATAATAATGAGCAGAGACCTAAAGTGTTAAACTTTTAACTTTAGGGGGTTAAACATTTTAATTTATGCTGTGAAAGGTGATAAATAAAATAATGCACATGCAACATAATATAAATGATAGAGGAAACCATTGGTGGTTCTTAAAGACTTAAGTAATGGTTTGTAAACATAAGATTATTTATTTTCAGCTGTTACAATCGTCCCTTTGCTTATTGTTACAATTGTCCCCAAGATGCCATTTCAGCTTCATTTGTTAAAAACAATGCTAGTTAATTAACAAAACTAATCTTTTTTTTTATTGAAATGTTAATTAAGGTGTCCACTTACATATTCGCTTACTAATTTTTATTTGTTTAAACAAAATTACTTTGTTACAATTACTTTGTTACAATATAATATTCTAATACCAAAAAAAGTACTTGCGTGGCGTGAAAATATCTTTTGTGATCTAACTCTTTCAAAAGTACATAAAAATGATTGCCATCAGGGATGTACATGTATATTTATTAAATACACCTTGTGCGCCACCTAGGAACCAAATCTGGAACCCGACACTCGAAATTTGTGCTCTGTTACAATCGTACCCTGTTACAATTGACCCCACTCTCCCCTATTGTTTAATTTTGATACTTATCACATAATACCATTTTTGTTTGGAGCTATATAGCCCCTTCGGATACACGTGATAATAAACTATACAATCTATCCATGTATCAATTTGTGTTTCGTTCAGGGAAATTAAGATGTAACAGAAGCTCGTTCAACCAATAACATGCAAAAATAATTTCTGTCGCAAATAGTGTAAAAAATGCCAAGTATTTATGTCATTCAATTATTTCATTTCAATGCTTAAAATTGTGAATAGTTCATTAAAACATTCATGAATCATCTACACTTTACTCGTCAACAGATTTATGAATCTGGTCTGACGCCGTCAGACCTTTGAAGAACAAGTAACAACAACAATGAATTATCTAACACCGAAATGCATATTTGGACTAACGTGCGATAGTGAGCGAAACCAATCACTATTGTGCCAGAACTTTCGTTTTTTTTGATAAAAAATAAATTTTTTTTTACTGAAGCATGGAATAAATTAAAAATATAAAGTTTTTCTTTATTTTTTTTTCCATTTAAGTAGAGTAACTACAGTGAAACCTCTGGGGAGTGACTACCACAGTAAAGTGGACGTTAATGAAGGTTGATCATTCTTATGGGTTGACTTCAAAATGTTATTCAAGGTACATGATTTTTCGCAAGCGATTTAATCAGTATCATTTCTTTGGTGCTGAAATACTATTATCTATGAATAAAATTTAACGTCAATAATAATGATCCCTACTGATATTTATGAGTAAAAGAAATTAACAATTATGATGACTACTATTTTAAATAAATGAACAGCTATGCTTTTCGTTCGCATTTAATTTCATATTATAAAACGTAGTTAGCTTAAAAAAACGAAAGGAGGTTTGTTTGTAATGCTTGGTTTTTTTCCAAAAAAGCTTTTTTGTTTGAAATTTAACTTTCAACTCTAAAAATAAATCCTTGGATAGTCTCGTCTTTAGTGCGCTCTGACTGCAACATGAGGATGAAGATCTCTTTCAGAGATCGTCAAAAACAGCTATCTAAATGAGAACCTCACACAAATACTTTGGACACATTTTACTAGTTAATTTATTAAAAATGTTTAGACATTTTTTCATGTTTTTTTATTTGACTTTCTATACACTTGGTGCAGAGGTTTACCTGGGAGAGGTTTTGATCGTCTCTCTTACAGGTTTTCTATAACACAAAGTCTATTTGAAAAATTCTGTGCCTCCAACAAGAGGACCTCCCTCACCGTAAATAGAAGAGGTGGCTATATCAGGTGGTCTTTCCGGGAGGTTCCACTGCATTATGATTTTTCCATTTGTTTTAGTTAAACGTATTTTGATATTTTTTATACGTAAAATATTCCTGAAATTTTTAAGGATAAAAAGACAACAGGGGGGGGGGGCAAAGGAAATTTCCTTTGTATTAAGACAGTATTAGTAGTAAGCATGCGGAATCTCGTTCTGCTTAGTAATTATTGAAAAATATTGTGTTTTAGCTGAATGGAGCTTTGACTATTGGCACATTAGATGGGGCAAATGTTGAAATGAGAGACGAAATGGGACCAGAAAACATTTTTATTTTTGGAATGACTATTGAAGATGTCAAGAAATTGCAAGAGAGAGGGTAAATTATTTTTGACCACTTCATATCAGTTTTCTTTAGTTTTCGTTCCTATTTTTCCTTTTGGACGATGTCTTCAGGTAAACATATGGTTACTCACTCATGAAATTCATCTTTAATCACATTTTTTAATTTTGCGCCAAATTGAAACACTTTTAAAAATATTTTTAACTGATGAATAGAAAATCTTAAGATTTATTTTGATGAAAATAGAATGGCGCAGCATATGTTTTTTTACTATGTTTTTATCTCGTTGAATGCCATGGGGGTCACCGGTGACCGAAGCCAAGATTATTAGAAACACATAATTCGAGTAAATTTTTAATCCTTTTACTTTTTTTATACTATTATTGTTACTAAAATGGTTTAAAGAAATATCTCATCAAAATATGGAACTCATACTGAGAAAATCATTTTGGCCAGGCAAGCAAGCCGTGTAAAATTAGGGTAGCATTCAAAGTGTGAATAACTGGTGTTTGTGCCTGTCATATTGAAATTTTGCAATTCAATTTTTTACCATTGTTAAAACTAGAACATTCATATTATTGAAGCTCCGTAGTTGATGAGAATGCAAGCTTTGTTCGTTTTGTGACAGTTATAAGAATGCGTTATATCCAACTGTCATAAAAAATAATTAATAGAGTATCTGAATTTTAACTTTTCAATTAATAAGTTTCTAGTTAGCTATTGTACTTCTCTGCTTATAAAAATGCAAGTTAAAATTGTTAACTAAATGTAGCGAGTAAAAATTTTTTTAAGCAAGATTTTGATAATTTTTCAGCACTACACTAAAAAACTAAGAAGAAAATAGTAAAAAAAAAATAAACAACGATTTATGTTACTAAAAGCTGAGAAAATAGTTTTATTTCCGTCAGATCAAAATTGAGAATATCACTTTATATATTTAATATCATAAGGGAAAAACCCCTTCCCTATTGCTTTTGAGTGTTGTTGCCTACAGGTTTTGTTTTGGGTAAGAAAAAAGTTTTTTTTTCCCTTTTAATTTACTTTCAAAGATTTCTAATTCATTTCTACAGTTATAATATTACTAATAATAATATAAGAAATTAAACACTTGTTTCTAAAGATCTATTGGGTACTTAGAATTTGATCAGTCCTCCTAAGTTTTTACTTAATAGTTATTACTCTCACCTGACAAATACTTGAATTGGTAATAAATCCGATTTTCACGCGGGCTGGTCTAGTAAAGATTCAGTTTTCGCTGGATTCCTGGTGCCCTATTCCGGTACATCTCGAATTTAGATTAATAAGTTGTCAATATTCAGGTTCTGTTGTTCATACTACTTAATCATGATTAGGGATGTGAAACTTCAATATATCTTAACATTCTATTTGCTTTTCACTGAAGATAGTTTTTACATTATGTTTTTTAATGTGTGAGTAAAATCAAACATCAAACACAGTAAAATAAAATTAACAAATTTTTTTAAAAATACTTTAAGTTTCAAGAAACTATTTGTTTCATTATAACATTTTGTATTTATGATGCATTTTCCTATTAACACTTCTGTACCCCAAATAATACTTTTATAAACTCTACAAACTTGCATCCCAAAAGGAAACCTTTTTTTTAAAAACTAGAACTTTATATTCCAAAGGGATTTTTAACTTTTGTTTCATGTTAATGAAGTAAGCAGCAAACCAGTCATATTTCTGTTATAATTTTTAATTTCTCTTATTTTGCTAAACTATTGCTAATACTGACTAGTAAATTTTAAGAAAATGCAAGTGAAAGTGTGATTCTGTTGAAGGTATAAAGTCTGATTGAGAAATTAAGATTCTTCTAATCGGAGCAAATTAGTTCTTCATATAATTGCTTAGTTAGCGATATTTAAATATAGAAAAGTTTGTTAAGTGTGTTATCTTTAATATTCCAGATACAATGCAATGGACTATTATCAAAGGCTGCCTGAACTAAAACGTGCTATTGATCAGATCAAAGGGGGATATTTCAGTCAACAGAATCCGGATCAGTTTAAGGATCTAGTAGATGTTATTCTGAAATATGATAGGTAAACAAATTTAGTCCTCTAATATGATAAAAAGTTAATTCAGTTGAAAAGCTTGAGGCAATATAATAAGCCTAATTTTTTTATTTATGTCACTTGTCAATCAGCAAGCCTGTTTGTAATCAAACGAATTTTTAAGGGAGAGAGTGGTTATCTTGTTTTTTCAGTGGTGACATCTATGGCTTAAAAAACTACTTCAGCCACACACACGCGTTAAAGCTCGTCTTACAGAAACGACCCAATCACACTCCATTCATCCGCATATCGTAATTTTGACCTGAACCAGAGAACGATCAGTCTCCAATTCAGTACCCAAGAGGTATTTTATTTTATAATTTTATAACCTTCATTGAACAGCCGACCCAATTTTATGAGTTTACGACTACTAATGTTCAACTCCGTAGCCTTGTAATTTTGAACCCAATCCAGAAGACAAGGGAACTCCTAGATCGATTATTGGGAGAAATTTGCCTTCGTGGAGGACTTTTTTGATGGAGCTAACCCGCATTTTCGTTACATAGAGAGGAAGACCACGATAACCTCCCATGGTTAGCCTGACGGCAAGGGGACTCTAAATGATCCGTCTACTACTGAGGATATTTCTCGTCAGCACTGTGGTCAGTGCAAACCGGATGCGGAATTCGTATCGACTGGGATTCGAACTCAGTTCGCCTCATTGGAAGGCGAGCGCTCTATCCCCTGAGCCATCGCGACTCCCCCAGAGGTATTGATCTGTTATGGGGACTAGGAGGACTTCATAACCCCACTAGATTTAACCTACTCCTGTTACCATTTAATACACGGAAATTATTCTGTGGAATTCGAACTCCTGTTCTCACAAACATGAGCCAAACGTCCTACTAACCAGAGTTGGCCAAAAATGTAATCGATTACATTTTTTGATTACAGTAATCAATTACTTGTAATCAAGATTACAATTTTCAAAAATTTTGATTACAGCTGTAATCATGATTACAATATTGATTACAGTAATCAATTGTAATCGTGATTACAAAGTTTGATTACAGCTGTAATCATGATTACATAGTCGATTACAGTAATCAATTACTTGTAATCATGATTCCAAGTAATTGCGATTACAAGTAATCACAACAAAAACGATTACAAGTAATTATGATTACAAGTAATCAAAATATATGATTACATGTAATTTGATTACATGTAATTTGATTACATGTAATTATGATTACATGTAATCTAATTACACGATTACAAGACTATTGTATTCTTATAAATGATTATATTTTACAGTAGATAGTAGAATGTATTTTATAATGATACATTTTGCACGTATTAACATGTACTGCATTTTGTACGTATTTGTATACGTACAAATGAATGTAACTGAAATGTATGTACATATGATTTTATCTAGTGCATATGTTCAGACATTTTAGTATCACACACATGTACATACACTTATATTGTAGGTATAAAATATATGTACGTATGTATATAGATAATAATTACGTATGTATGTGCAAACAATGTAGGCATGTACATTTATACACAATGAATATATGCATTTTATGCAAATATTTGTGTATGTAAAATGTATATCTATGTTCATGTACGCATGTATATACAAGTACTTGTGTTTGTACGAACATACATACATTGTCTGTACAATGTATGTCCCATGCATGTATGTGCAATTTATTTATGAACAGTACAATATATGTATGCATGTACAATATAGGTATATCTGTAGGATGTACAATATATGTATGTATACATGTACATGATATGCATGTCCAGTGTATTTATGTACATGTACATAATATGTTCATGCTCAATGTAAGTATCCAAATATGCATAATACATTTGTGAACTATTGTACGTACATTGGGCGTATTTATATTTCACATATATTCATACATGCATTCGACATGCATAACGTACGTACATACACACATTTGAGATGCATATATTGTACAGATGTATATACATATAGCGTACAGATGTATATACATATAGCGTACAGATGTATATTCATATAATGTACATATGATGAAATGAACATATAATGTTCATATAATGTACATATGTGTGTACATATACAGTACGTATGTGCATAAATATATTGGGCATAATTCTTTCGTACAAATTTTACATGTGTACATGCATGCTATCCCTATCTATGCATATGGTGCAATGTATATATGTACAATGAATGTATCCACACATGTACAATACACGTATGTTCCATGTATGCATATCCATATGTACTATATATGCACGTACAATACATGAATGTATGTACATACATTGTACATGCGTACATACATTACACGTATACATATGTACATTACATTTATGTCTAAATATGTGTACAATGCAATAAATAAAATGCATGTAAGTTAACTTTTAATGACTCAAGCAAGTTAAATGACAAAATCAAACGATATTTAAATTTAGTTTTCAGCTTTAATTGTTCTATATCATTTTGAAATTCTCTGAATAAAAAATTATTTTCAGGTATTTTCATGAAATGTTTGACAATACAGATTTATTTTTTTTATAACATAATGCATGATTCATAGAAATTTTTTAAATGGTAAGAAAAACGGTAAATTTTATGTGTGGAATTAATATTTAGAAATTCCAAATAAAATTATCGTTTGCTTTCTAAAAAATATGAGGTCGAGTTTCATATACCTTAGAATAATTTTAAAACAAATTTTAATAACTTTACTCATATAAATTTTTTTAATGTATGCACAATGTATGTGTATATTGTAATTACATATATTTAAATGTACGCACGTATTTGTACATTACTTGTAATTATGTACATGTATACGTTGTATGCACATGCATACATTGTGCATATAACTATTTTTTTGTACATCCATGCATTACATGCGCATAAGTATTAACAAAGTATGTAGTTATACAAGTACATACGTAAGTTGTACATAAGTACATACTTTGCGTGCACATATATCGATGTACATCTAAATATGCATGTATACATGTACGCATTTTATTTACGCAAATATGTGCATTTATTGCACCTTTAAATAACATTCTTACATATTGTACGTAAATACGTACAATTTTATATACATACGTACATTGTATATATGTACTATTATCGTAAATTTATACAATATATGTACTTAAGTACATGAAAGCATACAAACGCATAAACATTCTTTTCATATACGTTCATACATGCATTGTCTTTGTATACAAAGATACAAAACATTGCCTTTTTGTACAAACTAACATACATGCCTACATGTATCATAATTGCATAATTATATGTACTAAGCATATGCGCATTGCATTAAGTATATTACAATATAATTATGAATATTGTACGTACAAACAACGTCTGTGCATACATTGTATGTATAGGAATCGCAAATTGTACGTTCATGCATGCGTAGATTCTATGTACATAAAAATATGTAAACACGTGAATACTTACTACATAAAAAATTTGACTATAGTATACAATCGTAATAACTTGTAATCGTATAGTTTGATTACAAGTAATCACAATTACATGTAATCACAATTACATGTAATCACAATTACATGTAATCAAATTATATGTAATCATGATTACATGTAATCATATATTTTGATTACTTGTAATCATAATTACTCGTAATCGTTTTTGTTGTGATTACTTGCAATCGCAATTACTTGGAACCATGATTACAAGTAATTGATTACTGTAATCAAAATTGTAATTATGATTACAGCTGTAATCAAAATTTTTTGAAAGTTGTAATCACGATTACAAGTAATTGATTACTTGTAATCGTGATTGCAAGTAATTGATTACTGTAATCAAAATTGTAATCATGATTACAGCTGTAATCAAAATTTTTCGAAAGTTGTAATCAAGATTACAAGTAATTGATTACTACTTGTAATCGTGATTACAAGTAATTGATTACGTAGCTGTAATTATCTGTAATCAATTACAGTTGTAATCGTTTACTGTAATCAACGGCCAACTCTGCTACTAACCAGGCGATCTCAGCCTTCATTTTTAAATTGTTCGAAGGGGGTGTTAAGACTTAAAACACCTCCATTTCCATATAGGGAATAAGATGTCTCTGTATCTCGTAATCTAGAGGAAATTCCAGGTATTTGTAAAGTATGTATTTAGAAAATTTTCCAAGTTTAAATTAAGTTCATAAGATATAACTTTGCTGTTCAATTGTGTTTTTAGTGAAATGAATAATTTTGGAAACATGACTTTTCATTTGAGAATCTTTTTAATGAATAAAGGGATTATATTGCAAGTTTTTATATATTTATAGTGTATTCTGCATTTTCAACCACTGCATACGTAAAAGCATTAAAACCTGTTTGATTGCTTTAGAAAACCCAAAAGGAGTTGAAATTTAAATTATCAGAAGCTCCTCCATATTTAATAATATAATGGATGTTTTCAGTGTGGCCTTCTTCGGCAGTGATTCTTCTGATTTTAATGAAATTTCTTTTTCTTTCTAGTTTTATTATCTATCTTAAACCACTCATGAATATATTTTTTTCGATCTCAATTTATTAAGGCTTTTAATATATATATATTAACGGTGGTGATTGCGGTGAACCTTGTATAGTTTAAAAATAAAGGATTCGAAACAAGAAATTAGAAGGAATTCCCGGAATTTAAAAGGTTAAAAGATCAATCGTTTGTAACTGAACATACTATCTTTTACTGAACTAACTCCTACAAAACTCCTAAAACCAAAAATGTCATTATTATTTGACTTGAACTGAAGATCTAATTTTTCCTTTATACTTGCAGATTTTATGTTTTGGCTGACTATGAAGATTATATGAAATGCCAAGAAAAAGTTAACGAGACTTATCTGGTAAGAAAGTGCTATTTAGCATTTTTTTTTAATTTTTTTTATAAGTAACTGAAGCAAATGAAGTTGGAAGATTATCGGTTTCTCAGAAAAGTTTTATTATTGTTTACGCGAGTTCATTTAAATTTACGCGAATGCTTTATCATTAACTAGAACAAGGCAAAACGACTGCAAAAAGGTGAGATATTTAAAATTATAGAAAATTTATTTTTGTCTTTAATTTTTAAGTTATAAAGCGCACAGATTACATCAAAAAGGAAAAATATATATTATATTTTACTTATATATATATATATTATAGTTATAAGATGCATGTTGTTTGATCATTATGCATTTTAGAACAATAATTTATGTACTAAATTAACTTTTTTTGTAACTAGGGTATTTAAAAATATAATTATTAATCATCGCAAGTTGATACAGTTTTTAAAATAAGAGATTGTAAAAATAGCACTTATTGCCGATTTTCATTGTTTTGTAGTGAAATGTGTCTAATGTTCTTATTTGAATACTGTGCAATAACAATGCAATTTTTCTCTTCTGCTTAAAATAATTATTACAAATTTAAGCATTCTTTTCATTATGAAACAATAATTGAAGCATATGAAGTTGAAAGATATTTAGTTTCTCAGAAATGTTTGTATAATTTACATAAGGGTTTTACCATTAGTTTAACTGGAAAAAGGTGAAAAAAATTGAAAAGGCCAGGCGTTCACAATTATCGAAATTGATTTTGTATTAATTTAAATTATAAAATACACATATTAATACAAAAAGAGAAGAAAAAAATCTTATTATAGGGAATATTAAGATGCATGATGCTGGATAATTATTCATATAGAACAATAATTTCATACATTAAATTACTATTTTTTGTAATTATGATATTTTGAAAATATTATAAAGCAATCATCGCCAGCGAATGTAATTTTCTTTAAAGCGTAAAAAATAGCACGCATTGCAATTTTCCATTACATTGTAGTGACTTGTATATAATCTTATCTGAATGTTGTGCAACTACGATGTAATTTGTCTTTTTGTTTGTAATAAAAATAATAAATTGAATAAAATATAATAAAATTTTCCCGGCAGAATGGAACTAAATGGACAGAAATGGCTATAAATAATATTGCAACTGCTGGATTTTTCTCGAGTGACAGAACCATTTCTGAATATGCAAAAGATATTTGGGGTGTGACACCATCTAGAGAGAAGCTGCCAGATCCCCATGAACCCGCTGAATTACAAGATTCGAAAAAGAACACTAAAGGAAAATAGAGCTTAGTTTAAAATTTTCTCAGGAATTTTATTTTGATCGAAATGTATATTTTTGATGTTTATCTTTAAGAGTTATATTGTAGAATTTTTTTTTTCTTGTTGATTAAAATATTTACTCAATTTTGTCGTTATCAATTTCAATGAACTTAGAAAATTCGAATTGGTATCTTGCGAAAAATAAAACCTATTTTTGTAGTTTATTTTATACAAGATACAGAGTGTCCCATATTAGATTGACGAAGTTCAAACATTTGTTACAGGGCAAGAGTTAAAGTTTAAAAAAAAAACAATTTTTGAATTTATAAACTTTCAAAAAAAGGATTAAAACGATTGACGAAGGACAAATCGTCAAAATATGATGTGCAGATTGCGACTACCTCTCATATTTCGAGGGTCAAAAGTCCTAACCTGTGAAAAATTACTTTTTTCAGAGAAGAAATTTTTTTTGTCTGATTTTGGGGCTTAAAATTTCGTCTGCCTTAATTTGCACTTTTAAAGTTAGCTCCTCAAACCATTCAGATTGACACCCAGTACGTTAAAATACACTTTTTAGATGTAGAGTTCTTCTGATTTTCTTTTTTTGATCATTTTTTACTAATATGCTATATTAATTGCTTAAAAGGGGATTTTAAGTACACAGTGTCGACATTGACTTGTATATTGAGGGTTTGAAAGTTAAAATCTTTCAATAAAAGAATTTCAGAGATGGTTTTTCTTTTGGTTTTATTTTGTAACTTGCAGCATGATCTGCATTAATTAATTCAAACTTGACGATTCATTAATAAATTAAAATGAATTCTTAGTAACTTTGAAAATTTTATCTGTAGACCAAAAGCTTTTTAAAATATTCAATTTGATATTTTGTGCATTATACATTTTGTTTCTTAGGATTATTAACACTTTTTAAAAATGTTTTAGGAGTTACCAAATTATGCAAAGAATATCCCCAACCATTGTAATGCAATAAAATAAGTGTACTAGTCAAAAAATGCTTTATTGCGAAACGTACTAAGAATACAATGCTTTCAAAAGGGTACTATGCTTACAACTGAGTCAATACTAAGAGTACAGCATTTTCAGAGTGAATCATATTTTACAAAGATAAGTAACTTAAAGATTTAAGATAAGTTACATTAAAGTAACCAAAGATAAGTTACTTTAAAGTATAAGAAATGCAGTTGGGTGCTGTCTCCTTGCCCCATATAAAAAATGATCATTCCAAGTATTTTTCTTGTCAACTCTGCTGAGACAATTTTCAATATTTTTGTTTTATTCTTTACTTTCCATGCCTTACGATATAAGTCTGATTACGAAAAAATTTAAAATCGAAGGTTCTTTTTGTTTGAGAAATAATTTTTAAAGTTAGATTAAAGAAATCAACAACCGAAATTTTTACCTACATAGTTTTAAATGTAACACTATAACGTAAGGTTTAATTCTAGAAAAAGTTTTTAATGAATTTTTTTAAGCAACTTTACATAAAATGGTTAAAAAGTAAAAACTTATGACCCTAGATTGGTGATAACGGTTGCAGCTGGCTAAACATTGCCTTGTTCTAGGCATTGGGGGCTGAAGAAGAAAAAAAGATCAAATTTAATCACTTAAAAATGAATAGAACACCCATTAACTTTTCAATAAAAAATACAAAAATCAAAGACAAACCTAAGATAGAGAATATTTTTAATTGACGCCATTTAAAATCAACATTTTGCTATATAGTGCATTTGAATAAGTAAATATTAGCTCACTTCGTGTAGTAATTTGATATTAAAAAGGGTATTTTATGTTTAGTATTATATATTCAGACATATTCAAGCAAATTTGTTATAATATTCAGTAAGTTTTATTATAGCTAGTATTATATATTCTAAAAATGTTTTATTAAAATTATACATATTTTATTGTTAAATAGTTTTCTAAATGATAATTAAAAAATAATAGTTGAAATTTAGTTATAAAAATTTTAAGTACTGAAGTTCAATACATTTAAATGTCTTAAAATCGTATCGTCTTGTAGATGTATTAGTAGAATACGAACATTTGGAATTTTCATCGAGGTCAAAATTGATTTTTTTCTTTAGTCGCTGACGCCTGTTAACCTTCGTGTTTGTTTTTTGAGCTTATTTTTATATCGCTAAAACATTCAAAGAACTTCTAAGTAAACCTTTGAGTTGAATTAACAGTAAGCTGGTACATGTTGCTTCCCTAGATTATGACAATTTCTTGAAGTTAAAAAGATAAGGAACCTTTTATGAGTTCGGATGTATTCCTGGATGGATTTTCGAGTTGTTCTCTTAGAATGCGATAGTCTGACTAGTAGTTTTTTGGGCACATGTCCGAGAGGGAGTGTGTTCAATCCCAGCCGGCCAAAGACTGCCGGCGTATAAAATGGTAACTTGTGCAAGCTAAATCTGTTGGAGTCGCATAGTACTCCAAGTTCCCATAACAATTTCGAAACCTTTGGGGATATTGGATTGGATTGATCGTGCTCTGGTTCAAGTCAAAATTACAATTTGTGTGAATATGTACTTCGTGTAAAACAAACTGGATGTGACGTATGTATGCGGTCTCATCCTCAGGGATGTTTCCTAAACCGTCGCCAACAACTTTAGTGCGACGTAAATAAACACGGTTCCCAGCAGATCACCGAAGTCAACACATCACTGGCTGCGGTCAGTGTGCGGGTGGGTGACCACTTGGATCAGTCTGTGTAGGGACCAAGGGTGTGCGGTATTGGTCCTCGTTAAACTGTTCTACCGTAAAGTGCTCGACTTCGCGTGCAGGTCGTTGGGCTACCGAAGTGGAGGTGACCCCTCCGCAGTGGATCAAAATTATGATGGCATGTCTTAGGATCATCCTCAAGGATGTTTCCCAGACTGTCACCAATAGCCTATTGTGCAGCTCTAGTGCGACGTAAATGAACAATTACAACTATTACTTCTCATTTTTACTGGAACAAAAAATTTGATAATATATCACAATTTGTACTGTAATGATTACCGTAAAATCACTGAGTCACTCTAATTAAGTAAATATTTCTGTAAAAATTACGGTATAATGTTTAATGGTAAAAATGATTCTACGTTAAACTGCATTTTACGGATGATGCATACCGTAATTTGATCAGGAATTTTTTTACAGTGTAGTTGACATGTTCAGAACTCTCTATACAAGATACTCGCTTCTTAAACCCACCACGAAAGAATAATTTAAACAAAACAGTTTTTTTTTAAAAAACCACAAAGCTCCCAATAAAAAATTAAATAAAGATGAAAATAAATAAATACACAAGACAAGAGAACAGATTAGTTAAGACAAATATCGAATAGTTATTTAAATCTGAATTAATTTTCACTTACATTTGAAGACTTCCACCACTAATCGCTTTAAAAATTCATGAAAATTAGATTAAATTCATTTATATTGCTATAAATATTTTAATTATGTGACACTTTCTGTGGGTGTCACATAATTAAACTGTGCTACCGTAAAGTGCTCGACTTCGCGCGCAGGTCGTCGAGCTACCGAAGCGGGGGTGCCATCCCCTCCGCAGAGGATCAAAATTGTGATGGCATGTCTTCGGATCATCCTCCGGGATGTTTCCCAGACCGTCGTCAATAGCCCATTGTGCAGCTCTAGTGCGACATAAATTAACAACAACAACAGCGACGTAAATAAAAAAAAGACGCTAAAAAATGATCCTCTTGTTCATGTTTCGTTTTCTTGTCATGGGTTATTAAGCAGTTTTTTTTGCACCGAATACACAGGTCTGTATATGTGCAAGAAATAAATTTAAAAGATAAAAATTTTGTAATGGTGCTGTTTCACAGTACATGTGAAAGAAAAAAAGCCTTCGTTTTTTTCAATACTTCGAGGGAAAAAGTTATCAGAATGAAAAAATTTCAAAATAAATTTGGAAAATAATAGTTTATAGAAAAACCGCCTTGCCTATATGAGAAACAATGCAATACATATAAAAGAAAGTTTCATTCATAACAGTGGATTACAACAATGGATTTCCGTATTTCCGATATTGGACACAAACTTAACCTCGTAGAAAGTAGAGTACAAATTATTGCCCTCTTTGAATTAATAGAATACAAATGCTCATACATACAGGCATGCTTTAAATTTTATGTACATAGAAAGATGCATCAGACAACATTTAAAATGCAAATTTTAAGATGCAAAAAGGCCAACTCAATTAATTCAATCAGTGCCACAAAAGGCAATCCAAAAAATAACCCAAGATTTCCACCAATAATACTTAAAAGTTCCCAAGTGTAATATTTACTTTTGTGTCGAAAAATCTTTCTATCAGATGTATCATAAACAATTTCAATCGATGCAAAGTTTTTTCTGAAGTCTCTTATTTCTTCTGAGCGGTTGAGTTTAACTTTCAAATACTTATTAAAGTAACTTTCTGATGGCCAAACTGTTTTAGACATTTGCGTATGATAATTTGTCGTTAAGCAATCCAACGGACAATCGCAAACGACGCCTCCATTTATCGTTGTGTTTCTTATGGAGTTGAACAAACATCTAAGGTGATCCAAGTTTGTCATGTTACAATATGTTCCATAATAATACTTTGTTTGAATAGTCGGGTCAACGCAGTTACACCACTTATTGTTTTGTTTTTGAATGCATTCATAAGCACACTCAATTTTGTTAGTTGAAAGCGCTCTATAATCTTTACACCCATCTTGATACGGTGACGGTAATCTTTCTATATCAGTACTTGAGACTTTTATAGATGTCTTAAATCCTGGACTGATATGAAATCCTTTTTCTGAAACCATCGTAGCCTCATGTTTGTCATGAATAATAATTTTTGCTCCTATACTTGGTGATATAGATTCGATATATGAATCTGTATCTAAACTTAAAATCATCTGTAACGAGTTGTCAGATAAAAATTTTAGCTCTCTGTTATGGAAATCAGAAAAGTCATGCCCGTGTAAACAGTATCCATATTTGAAAGTTTTAAGACCATCAAATTCAACTGGAGAACACTTTTCTCCATTAAACAAGCAATGAATTAAAAGATTCTTTGCATCTTTTTCTGAAAAAAAAGCATCATCACTCATGTTTGAAAAAATGTTTATTAATTTCAATGCATCCATTCTATTCTTATCCGATGAATCATTTGATTCAAGATTAAGGTAGCCCTGAAACCAACTAAGACCTTCAGATATATATTGAGCTTCGATAATTTGAAGTCGTTTAAAAGGTTTCGTTTTAATTCGGTTTAAATTGCAGAAAGTAATAGAAGGAAAGGGTACTTGTTTTTCCTCCTGAATTAAATCGACTATTACAGGATATTCAAAATACAGTTTTGTGAAATTTGATATTTGATAAAATAATATTAAAAACCCTAACATTAAAACTGACATCCATATTAATTTTAGGGTTTTATTGTCAGCATCAAATATTTTTGAAAAAAGAGCGTTTTTCGGTTTGGAAAGTATAGTGAATTGAATTTTTCTTTTAATATCAATAAGATGTCGTTTGGATGGTTTCATGTTTACTGTTGGGTATGATAATCGAATTATAACTTTTTATTCAACTTGAAATACTTCTTTTTTCTTTGGGAGGTTTGTAAGGTAGACTTTAAATTTCCATATTCATTGTAGTAGAGAATGGCACCGAAAAAGAAATTTTACTTTATTCATTTGTTTATTTTAGATATAATCTTCATTTCTTGAATTTATCGGAAAAATGAAACAAATGTCATTTAAATGCGAAAATTATCGAACGATGTTATGCAAGCACCTTTTATAAAACAATTTGACTAAAAGAATCTGCATACAAAATGACAAGTAATTTTATCTTCAAACATAATCTCGGAATTTATGATCGAAGATATAATCACCATATGGTGTATGTCATAAGCGCAGCACATGTAATAGACAGAGATCTGTTAAATTGCACGAGCAAGCTTTTATAAATCTTCAGAAATAAGTACAGCATGCATTCTTTTTCGGACAAAGTAGACATTACTCTTATTTATTTTAGTGAAGTTTTTATTGTATGTAGTACATTTTACAAGACTAAGGCTCTAACTTGACTAATTTATCTGTGATATGTCCTTACAAGGGTTTTAAATCTAAGTAAGTGATTTTCTATCAGCTTGTCAGCACTGAGTGTAAGTTTTTACTTTACTATCATTTGTTCTGATATAACAACTTCAAAGTGTTATTAATGGAGTTTAATGGATTTACCGATTTTATTACCATGGAGTTCAATGGATTTATCGATTTTATTACCATGGAGTTCAATGGATTTATCGATTTTATTACGAATGGAGTTTGATGAATTTATCCATCCGACTTTATTATCCATTGGCTTCTGTCCCATATGCTTTTTAGTGGTTATTGTTTTCTGATGAATTTATTGAAAGTTAACTTTATCACTCTTCGTGCATTATCCATTTCATGACCAAGCCTGAAGATGTCAAGTTGCTTTAAATTTAAATGTTATACCAAGAACAAAAATTTATAAAATAAAGCTTTAAACGGTACATAAATAGCACAAAAGTGTAGGAAGACTTTGGTTTTCTAAAGGTGATTCCATTGGATAACGTATTCCAAATAACATATTCTCGGTAGAAGGAGTTAGCTTTAAATGGGTACTTTCCAGTAGTTATGTCTGAAAATACAAGCCAATTTGCTTCTCTTTGTGGGAATTTTTTTCCCTAGAGGTAGCAACATTAATGTTTAAATGAACGATTCAATTTCTTGTAAATTTGATTTAAGGTTATATTTTCCATCAATTCATATCAGCACAAAAGTTTATATTATTAAATGTCTATTAAAGGCTGAATAAGGAGGTGCCATTTGAATTTTTTTAAAAACAGACGAAATTAATATAATTACATTTTATTCATCTGACAAAATAAATAAATATATTTTAAGAAAAACATCATTTTACAGGCGAAAATTGTCATTTTCATTAATTGCAGCCATTCATATTCTGTCCATTTTAGATTAAGCAGAAATGAATCACAACCATTAACTACTAATCACTTACGCAAAGTAATAAGTTACTAATCTCTTAAGTATTTTTAAATTATAAAAAAAAATCGATAAACTATAATGAAATATAATGGGCGCAGAACAAATGGAATTTTATAAAAGTCCTTTTGGTAGTAAACTATAAACTATATTTGAAATAAATATTCTACAGTTTAACGACTTAATTCCCAATTTTAAAGATAATTGACAAACAATTTGCGAAATTAAAATCGAGAATTGCTTAATTTTATTTTTAAAAAAATATAAGAAAGCTCTTTCAATTGTTACAAACTAATTATTTTAAAAGCTTGGTTTTGAGTGAGAAATAGTAGGATTTTTTAAAACATAATTTCTTTTAGTTTTTTAGCGTAAATTGTCTATGAGAAAATGATTCATTCTCAAAATGAACTTAGTATTTACGTAGCATAAACGCTCTTTTATTATGAATTTGGTAAAAGCCTTTTTTTTTTTAAATTGAGACTTATTGCACTCCTAGAAAACTCGTTTATTTTAGTTCTTATAACATTATCTGTCGCTGAATAATCGGTCTGCAACGTGTAATTGATAGTTTGAGGGTCAAAACTGTAGTTACACTAATCACTGATACAGAACCAGTACTTCTTTGCTAATAAGTTAATTTTTTTACTACTGTATTTTTGATAGAGTTTGCTTACCAAATGTTAGAGACCCTTTCATAAAAGACGCGTTTTTCTCATGTTGTTTTCTATAAGAATGGGATAATTGAGTGCCCACACAAGGCCTAATACAAATCAACTGCTGCCAAATTTTTTCTGGACTTCGATATGTTAATAGAGAGGGAGCGTTTATTTTGACCTTTCTTACAGAATGGATTAAGTTAAATACGTTTTATAACGTAACGTAGCGTAAACGTATTTTACTTAACGTATGTTTAAGCAAATGAATTAAGTTAAATAGGTTAATGCTAGACGCCTGCAAAATGTTGAGATTAAATTGATCATAGAACTTTTAGCATTTATTTTTCCTTTCTATGTCTAGATTATTGTAAAATTCATATAACTTGCATATAAAAAATAAGCCAAGGTAATAAATACATACTTGAAACAAAAGTAATTTGTAAAATTTCAACTAAATAAAAATAATTATGCTTTTTACTGAAAATTTAAAAGATATGTTTTCAAATATATTTAATATAATTGTGGTGACTAATATAAATTAGACACCTCAATTAAAATTGAATTTGAAAGTATTTTCTTAATAAATATGTATTTTTTATTTAATAGCCGAAGAGGTAAAAAAATATCCATTTATAGGGACTCTCAAACACTTAAAATTAGTGAAAAAGATTTGTTTGCAGGTGTTTTCCTTATCACGTCTTTTAATATAATTGGAAATTTATTTATTAGCCAAAAGAAGTTAAGATACTCATACTAATCATTATATAAAGGGCAGCATTTAAAATTAAGTAGAGAAGGAATTTCAAGGGCATCGTGCTTCAGATTTTGTTAGATTATGTATTTTATATTTGAATTCATATTTTGTGTTTTTAAGTTCTGATCGTAACATGGCCTACAGATTTGCTGTTCGCCACATTGTTATTACGAAACCCAGCAGTACTTTTAAAGGTATGTGCTGCAATTTACTGCTGATAAGTTACGACACTTTTTATTTTTAATTAGATTTATATATACATGTATAATATTGCATTCTATATATATATATATACAAGGGCGCCGGCAGAATAATATATAAGGGGGTGCAACCCTCTAACAAACTACCCCCCCTACCCCCGAAAAAAATTTAAAATATTCTGCTATTACATTTTGTTTTGTTATTACATATACTTTCATCTGTTCATTTTTTCAAGATACGTTTCTTCATTGTTAGCAAGATATTTAAAAAAAAGTACGAATTTCTTGCACTTAAAAATTTTGCCCAGAGGCGATCGCGCTGGCGCTAGCATAGCTACTGACTTTGAAGCACAAATAACTACAAACAGTAGTTTCGTATACTAACGTGTTTGTGCACGCTTAACATTGGTATTTATTGTGTTGATGAAGTTTTACAGTTGCGAGAAGTCAGCTTGTGTTATACACCTTTGTTAAACTGAATAACTAATAGAAAATATATTATTTACATTTTATTAAATGAAATTTAAAAATATAGCTTAGATATCTGCCAAGTTTGTGAATGCTCAGTGTGCATAAGAAAAGAATCAAAGATGACTCAGAATTCATTGAAAAAGTTAAAAATAGATTTAAACAACAAACAAGACGATTACAATTCTTGTTTGATTAAACAATTTTTTAATTGTTATGTATCAATAATTACTTAATTATTTGTTTTTCCATAAAAATATGTTTAACAAAAAGATTTTATAAATTTTTTTTTTCTGTATCTCTAATTGTTTTTTTTAAAAAAAGCCAGGGGGGTGCAAGTGCACCCCCTTGCACCCCGCTGCCGGCGCCCTTGTATATATATATATATCTAATAATAATAATAATAATGATAATAATAATAATAATAATAATAATAATAATGTGTGGTCATAAATAAAAATGTAAGTGAAGGAAAAAAGACTTTATGCTTCTTGGCCCATTAACGAGGAAAGTGAGTTAAAAAGACATGAAAACGTTTTTGGTTATCTGATAAAATTGAGCAGATAAAGGCTTTTATTATTTTTATTATAAACACATTCAAACATCATCCAATTACCAAACTGCTTTTGATATTTTTTTTATCCCGTCTTTCTTAATAGTTTTTCTTTATAATTTGATATTAAAAAATATCAAATTATAAAGAAAAACTATATTTATTCACTTCAATTTCAATTCACTTTAATTTCAATCCTTATACGTTTCAAACTATTATGTCTTCTGCTCATAATGTGTCTCCTAATATTTCTTTTATTTATTTGAAATATTTGACCAAACTACTTAACGGCATAAGATTAAATTGGTTTTCAGTAAATGGTTCTCTGTTTTTTGGAGAATTTAAAATTTAATTCTTATTTAAAAAATATTTGTTTCTGTTACTTCCCAAATATAAGGAGAGAAAAAGCTATGAGTATACATTTAGTAAAAATGTTTTCGAGTGAAATATGACGTCGGAAAAACTAATTAAATGTCTTTTTTCATAGTTACATTATTACTAAATTTTTGAGTCAAGATTAAACTCTAGTTTTAATGAGCTATTTTGAATATGCAATGTTGCTGAAATAAATTAATATAATTATCTTGGTTTCGAATTTTGTAAATGATTTTAACAATTTCAAAAAGGATTTAAATAAATGATTTAGCAATTTCTCACTGTAATCTTTTTAGACTAGGTTGCTTGTATTCAATGCAGTAAAACCCAGATAATGAGATGTATTCGATTGGCAAAAACAGCTTTGTTTTCCTCATAAAATAAAGTAATAAAGGAGTACGGAGTTTATCATTGTTCGTAATTGTTATAAAAAGTAATAATAGTTAGGGATGACGTTCTCGCATAAGATTATTTTTATTCTAATTTTCAGTTATGACTACTAGTACTTTCAAAAGTCAATTATCAATTAGTGGTGCCTTATCGATTCCATATCGACTCAATTCTTAAGTTACGAAAAAAAATTATAATTTCGAATGATTATATTTCAGTCTTAGACAAATATTAAAAAAAGGTCCCAGGATTTTAATTTGATTGAAACATAGTCAGTTGAATAAATTCAAATGAATTCTAATAAAAAAAATGTGACAAAAGCTTTAAACTTTGAAAAAAATCATCAACTACTACAAAATACATCTAAAAATTTTGCCACTTACTTAAAGAGATATTCAGACTAAAGCATTAAATAACTGGCAACAATCAGTACAATGCAGAAAAAAGAAAGAAAAAAAAAGAAAAGAAATCGACTACTTTGAATAACTTTTGATCTCATGATCAGATTTTCACATTCTAGGACTCAATCTTAATCGTTCAAAGGGGTGACCTCAAATATGCTAATTAGTTAGTGCAGACGAAATTTTAAGTTACAAAATCAGACACAAAACGTTCTTTCTCTGACCAAACATACCATTTTTTCACTACATTCGGATTTCTGATTCCCGAAGTATAGGTGGTAGCCGCAATGTGGTAAATGTGGTAAAATAGTTTGTTTAGGAGAGCGGTCCAAAGTATCAATTCTTAATATTAGCTATATTTTTTGCGTATTTTACCGCATCTCGAGAACTATTTAAGCGAATTGTTCCCACAAATTTATGAATTTTGTTTATTCAAGGGTAGTTCGATTCAAAAAATAATTTTAAGTATAAATTTATTGTTCTTTACTATTTTATTTAATAATAGTAAGGTATATAATTTTAACGAATCTAATTTCACTTGGCAAAATACAATTTTGAGTGAAATTGGTCGAATAGTTCTCGAATAACGAGTTTTTTTATAAATTCGTATGCATTCTATACCTTTTTATACTTTACAATTCAAAATTTTTCGATTATTTATTAAATAAAGTTATAAAAAATAATAAATATTTACTAAAAATATTATTTTTGGCAGAGAAATTTCCTTGGAGAAGCGAATTTTATAATTGTGCGCAAAAGTTTCTGAATTAACTTAAAAAGTTCTTGAGATATGACGAAATACGCAAAAAATAAAATTAACATCTATTTTGTTAGTAGTCCATTTTGAACGTCTAACCTTATCAAATAATAGGGACCACATTTCCCAGATTGCGGCTATGCTCTATGTTTTGGGGTATAGAAATCCAAATCTATCGAAAAAATACTTTTGTTCAGAGAAAATACGTTTTTGTGTCTTATTTCGGAAATTAAAATATTTTCTGCACTAATTAATTACCATACCCTTAAGATTGAGTCCTAGAAATAGTTCAAGTGATTATTAGAGCAAAAGATATTAAGTGTGGTCCTTTATTTCGCACTGGATTAAAACAAGTGCAATATTTTAATATGTTTTATTACATTGAAAACTCACACAGAAAAAGGTTTTATTTTTTAAATACTGAAACTCACTTATCCATAAAAAGTGCTCTAAATATGAATAATAAAAATTATCTTAAATTTTTCACAATCTTTGTAAGAATGTATCAATAAATATAATACAAAATTTTAGCATACAATCTAAAATACATCTTGTTTTTACAATATTTAATGCACAATTTTCAGAACAATATTCATGTTAATTTTTAAGTCATTAAGACTTAAATATTTATAGTGATTAAAGTGGGGTGCAAATTCTCAATTCGGGTGAGAGCATTTTTTTTATCTGAAATTAGTTTTGCTCCTAAAGCTACAGAATTTTCTAAAGGACCTTTTTACTGTATCTTTTTTGTCAAAAAGTACAAGTTTTAAAATCTTATACATAGCAGAGGAATGTTTAAATTTTGCGACTAACTTTTAGGAAAGTTAGGCGTATCAGCAAGATTAAAATTGCATAGAAACCCATCCTCGGAAAAGTCATTCTACGCCACAAGACATGCTTCCCTATTATGAACTGTTTAGACGCATGTGGAGAAACTGATTAAGAAAGCTCCTTTAGCGGCTAATGACAACATTTTCGGGTAACGGTTTTCCAATCCAGCTGCCTTAAACGACCTGCTCTTCAGTGTGGCATTTTCTTGAATTAAAAAAGAAACAGCGTGATTTTTAATTTTTCTTTTAGTTTAGGTAGTAAATTTTAAAAGAAATAAAACCTATAGCCAAGAGGAAAATCTCCAAAATTGCATAGGAACCCATCTCCTTCCGGGCATGGGTTCCTACGCAAACTTAATTCTGATGATGTGCCCTAATTCCCTGAGAAGTTTGTCGCAGCATTTACGTGACATTTTTAAACATGTACATTTTGACAACAAAATAGCCTAAAAATTCCATTTAAAAAAAAACTCTAACTTAGAAAGAAAAACCGATTGCAGTTTTGAAATCAGCGATACGAAAGTATCTAAGAACTGTTAAAAAAACTCACGCGACTGAAGAAAAAAAAAACTGTTCCTCTGTGTAATTGAAACAAAGTCTATTTCAGAGTACGTTGAGCAAGAAACTCCGCTTGCACTTGAGCTAAAACTTCGGGATGTCGAAATAAAGTTAATGCTGTCATGGCCATTGATTTTGCTGCAATAAGTGTTGGTGCTTGAGCTTTGGTGGAATAGGAAGCATCGGCGAACTCTATTGTATGGTTGGCGGCATTTGTTTCTATGTCATACACGGGATGTATCGATGGAACAACATGTGAAACATTACCCATATCTGTTGATCCAGCAGGTATCTCTTTCATGGTATCACATTCCGGTAAACCTGGAAATAAATTCATTTTAATACAAAGTAAAAATATGTTTTTGTCTAGTAATTTTTGATTTGCTCATTTAACTTATATTTAAAAATTGTAAAAATGAAGAAATTATTAATCAAAATATGAAAAATTTATAAATAAAAATAGTATTACGTCTTACATTTCCAAAAATGACACTTTTTACAACAAATAGTTCTTAGAATCATTTCCAGATATTTACAGAGAAATTTTTTTTTTGTAAAATTACCACACTGAATACTAAGGACATTTCTTATAGAAAAAACATAATCCTGGTTAATAAAATCAAAATATATAGTATTTAATGCATACGTTTTGCAATTTCTCTTTTCATAAGCAAATGGTTTACCAGAAATTCTGGTTTTCAGTGATCTTGTTCCTTTTGTCACACATTTAGTAAAAAATACAAAACTGGAAAGTAAATTTAACCGAATGAGTGGTTTTTATGTTCTTGTATCATAATAAAATTAACAAGTTCTACAATAGTTACCAAATTAATGTTTAAAAAATATAATTTACTAAATTATCTGTGGCGTATTAAACATGTTAACTTACAGTTAATCTTAAGAGGAACAATACAGAGAAGCCTGTAAGAAAATGATTTTTTAATTAATTTTATAACGATCGTGATAACACTTAACTTAATATTTTTTTTATCTTATTGTACATATTTTAATTTTCTTTCTATCATGTTTCAAATAATGAAAATTTAAAAAAAAAAATCTCTTTTGCAATACAATGTTTATATTCTATTCTTTAAATTATCCATAACTTGCTGTACTCATAAGTGAAAACAAACATCCAAATTTTATTCCATTTTGGTTCTTTTAAACTAAATGAATGTAGTTTTTGTTGCTCGTAGATTTTTTAAAAATATTTTTTCCCAATCTGGTGGTTTTTTGAAACAAAATTAAAAAAAATTACATAAAGTAATTTACATTTTCATGTATTACTCAAAGTCTGTTAATACAATCTAAAATTCCTATGTGCAACAAAAACTATAGTTATCGTGAACATTTTGTCAAAATTTACATCGGTTGAAACTAGTGCTTGTCTAACCCTTTTCTTGTCTATCTATTCTCATGCGACACCATGTATGTTTTTAGAACAGCAGCTAAAATTCTGCGGTTATCTTAGATTTGAGTATATTCTTTGACTGCTGGGAAAACATTTATTTCTAACTGTTCAAAAACTGTATCAAGCATCATCAAAAATTATTTACAGCTATATCAAGTTTATCAAAAATCATTCCAGCTAAATCTTTATTAAAAATTATAAAATCCATTACAGCTAAAAAAAAGGTTGCAATTTTAACGAATTATATTGAAAGAACAATTAATTATTTTTAATGCATAGTTCAAATAATTATTTTCAATAAAATAGTTAAAATGATAGTATTTAATGAAACTGCTTTGATAGGAATGAGTTAATCCATTATCAATTGAGTACACAAGTTCACTATGTTCATACATGTCGCAATGCGTCCTGCGTCGCAAGCCGCTTTCCATATATTTAGCTGAAACTTTTATATTTTTACCAAAATCGATTCAGTATTTTAGTACGATATTCGTAAAGGGATAAAAAAAAATGCAATAATTTTCTTCTCACATGTTTTTTTTTAATTTTGCAGTGTTGTTACCCATTAAAACGGCTAAATTCTAAAACTTAACACTTTAAGAAAACTTTTATTAAAACGTTAAACGTTTATTAAAACTTTGAAATATAAATTAGTAGATAAAAATATCTATAAGAAATTAAACAAATATTTATTTACCTAATTGTTCTGAAAATTTTCCGAATAGTTTTCCCAGTACAGGATTTGTTATAAGATTTTCGTAGCAATTTTCTTCATCAAATTGTGCAGAGTAAGTGCAACCAGTAGATGTAGCTGCCCCCTGCATGCACTTTTCCACTTTTGCTTTTAGTTCGTAAACTTCGTTCCTTGTTGGAGCTCTGATGTACATTTTTAATTGAGCTTCAGCTGGTATTATATTGGGTGCAGTTCCTCCTTTTGTAATGATTGCTTGAAATAAATTAATTATATGTTAAGAAAAAGCATTAAGCCAGAGGTTGGTTAAAATAAAACATGTCTGGTGGGAACATGGCATCAAAATACGTTTTGTACACTGTTAGAATGTTCATTCTAAATTTACGGTAAAATAACCTCCAGCAATTAGTATAATTCCTATTAATCGTAAAGTTTATACAGTTGCGAAAAATTCTTTAACTTTACGGATTTGAATACGGTTACAACTGGTTTGGCTAAGGAATCGTGAGCACAAAATTTTACGGTTTGTAACCATTTACAACTAGCATGGTTTAAAGTCCATAAAAATAAAATTTAACTGGACATTTGTGTTAGGTTATGTTAATTTTTTGATTAGGTAATGGACTTTGAATTGATTAGCATGATTTTGACAAATGAACCGTACAATGTAAATTAATTAGTTTATCTGGAGGGGACATCTATTCTTGATGGAATGTTCGTATTCCAATCGTCCAGGATCTCCAATTGGCCGATAAGGAGATTGCCAGTCAGAAGTTTAGCCGGTCAAGAGATTGACAGAGTAGCCTTCTTGGCTATATGTACCGAGCGTCAAAGAATAAAGTGACTTCATAAGGTGGGCTTACTTAGCGATTATAAAATTCTGTTTCTTTAACCTTATTAGGTGAAGAGAGTCAATTAATGATTTTTCTCACAGTTAGCAGTTTCTATACAGCATTGTTAACAGTGTTTTGATTGTTTTTGTTGAATATGGTAAAATAACAATTAAAAGAATTGTTATGTAACCATTTTCTCAGAAAATTTTTTAACAAATTGAGCTGTGAAAAAAAAACGACTTTTTTAACATGAATAAAAAAATTTTATTTGATTTTAACTTGGAATACAGTTTAGCTTTGCGCAACTATTTTGGTTTGTAAAGCATCAAATTCGACGGGATATTACATTCAGTTTTTACAGTGTAGAAATGGAGTGGGTGGAACCAGAATACCAGGCAAAATTTGCTCTAACCTTAATACCTCGCCAAGTTGAACTGTAGTATCTATATTTTAAACTTGATCTAGTACGATACATGGTGTGAAATATTAAATGCTTATGCGCATCGTATTTTTTGTAAAACAACTCACTTATTATATGTCAGTTTGAAAATGGCAACGAGAAGAGTTTTTGTGGTTGCCATGGTGATGGATTAGAATGTAAATAGTTTCTTGATTAAGAGTTTTGTTTTTCTGGTGCGGCGATGCTGTAATTTTGCTGTTTAGTTAATAAATCTAACAGTAGAGTTTTAATAATTTGATTCGAAGTCCTTTGAGTTTTATTTGAGGTCAATTTGTATTTTGTATTTTTTGACACATGGGAACTTAATTAATTTTAGCATTATTTTAAGTTTGCAGAAAATTTTGAAGATTTAATAGTTTAAAACATTGATATTTTAGGTAAATGAAGCAATTTTACTGAGATTGTAAAATCATTAACATTTTGTATGAAAACCGCATAGAAATTTAGAATGTTATTAGAAAAATGAATAACGATTAAATAATAAATGTTAAGGTTTTATAGTTAAAATTCAGCATGTTATCAAAAGAAATAAAATCAAAGAAATCCGACAAAGATGCCACAAACAGTTCGGAATTATAAATATTTTCAAAAATATAGTAGTAAGGAAAAAATTGGTAAGGAAACCTTTAGGTTTATACCTATGAATTATCGTCACCTTTAATGTTAGTTTATGAATTTATAAACAAATCACGCTTGTTTTTACGATTTTTAATTTTTTAATTATATTTTTTTAGTTATTTTTCATGTAATATATTTAGAAACTAAAGTAAAAAATTCTTTACTCTATAGTTCAAACATGATTTAGGAAAACAGTACATAAATGATGAAAACTCTACAATTTTGTGAAAATGCACAGTTGCCAGTGAAAAGTTGAAATTTAAATAACTGGAAAGAATTAAAAATGGAATGGAAATATTAAAACAAAAAAAGATCGTGTTTAAAGAAGGAGAAGGTGGTGTTCTTTCTGAAACAGTTTTTATTTTTGAAAAAAAATATTTTTACCTTCAGTTTTCTTATAATTGTGCATTCCAGACATTTTGTTTAATTATCCATTCCGCATATATATTGTCCATTTGTACAATTATCTATTTCACATATGCGTCCAATTTATTTTCAGTTATAGATTTCCCTCACGCATCTGTTCATGTAATTATTCGTTTTAAATACGAGTCTATTTATAAAATTATCCATTTCGCACATGTGTCCTCTTGTACAATTATCCATTTCACACGTGTGTCCATTTGAACAATTATCTGTTTCACATATGCGTCCGTTTTTATTTTAATTATAAGCTCCTCATGCGCATCAATTCGGGTAATTATTAGTTTCAAATACAAATCGGGTAATTATTCGTTTCAAATACAAATCGGGTAATTATTCATAAAATTATCCATTTCACACATGCGTCCATTTGTATAATTATCCATTTCACATATGCGCCCGTTTGGAATATTATCCGTTTGATACATGTACTACACGCTTTTATAATTACCCGTTTCATGAAAATGTCCGCGTGCACAATAATCCGGTTGACAAATGTATGAGTTTGTTTTATTACCCATTTCACATATCGTATCAGTATACTTAAATGAAATATAAAATTACCATGGAGTCTATAAGATGGTTTTATTTGCTGTCTTAGTAATCCGATGCTTTGATAGAAGCAAACTGCTGCATCCAATGCATTTAAGCCTTCCCAAGGAAATGCTGAAGCATGACTTTCTTTTCCTTTAAAATCTATAACACACTGAAAATAAATTAAAGTTTTGAAATCAAGGTAGCTGTACTAGTTGATTTTCTAAAACAAAAATTATAATCTAATATGCTACTTTTATTTTATTTTCATTCGGTTTGCTTTCTTCCACTTTATTTTTTTTTATAGATATTTACTTTTTTTTAAATAAATGACACTTAAAGTACAAGTATTTGTTGCACTATTGCATATAAATTTGCGTTTATAAATATATTGCATTTGTTGTAATATCGCATACCAGAAAACAATATACTTTTATCTGTTTTTAAATACAATTTAAAAATTATAAACTTATTTTAAAAATTAGAAATGTTAAACTTAAAATTTTCAAACTGTGATATAATTTTTTTTTTCTACTTTACTATAGGTGTAATATGTATTTTGCCAAATACTTTATTGCCAAAAATATAATATTGAATCATTATCCTTATAACTTTATAACAAAGAACTTTTATAATTAAAAATGCTGCAATACCAAAGTAAGCTATTTAACTAAGAAAATATAGTTTAAATTGCTTCAACTAGAAAGGAAAATACTTATTTTAGGGCTTGTTTAGTTGTGAATTAAAACATAATCAATAGCTTTTACGTCGACAATGTTATTGATAAAATGCTATAGTTTAAAATTTATTTTTAATTAAAGAAGAATATTATATTAAATTAAAGAAAATTATAGTTAAGTTGTATGTAATGTGTATTTCTTGAGAGGGCAAAGAATAAAGTTTAGAATATTAAATTTGATGAAAATGGGTTTATTTTGGGTAAGTTTTTTTCGCCACTCAATTTTTAGGTAATTTCTGTTGTTATTATTTAAAAAATATTAATTATTTAAAAAGAAAATATTAAAACAAATGTAAAAAGTAAAATAATTTAGCAAGTTTTTATTTGAACTTTTCCTGTGTTTTGAAATAAATTTGCGGTGAAAATGCTACATAAGTGCTATTGCTGCTCGTATCACTATATTAAATATCATAAACAGTGGTTCTTTCCAAAAAATTAATATTTCTTTTGGTGATAATTCAAATGGCTCTTAGAAACATTTTTTTCTTCCTCAAACAAGATTTCTAGAAGTGCATTAAGATTGGTTTAAAAATCGTAGTTATACATTGATTTTAAAAACTTCAAAACATGAAGTTGTTACAATATCTAAGCTGTATAGCTAATGACCAATAAAAACTTGCAAAACAAGGATCGAGTCGTATTCTTTGAAAAGTTTTGATAGTCTGATTATTGATATTATATTTTTTCTGAATCCTTAAGTAACTTTCAGCCTCTTGTGCGTCAAAAGTCTTTTTTACGAATCTTGTGGTGTTTATTTCGTAATAACACCCAACAACAATCGAATTCCTATTTGTACTCTCTCTTTGAAAGCTTTTTACCATTTTTGAGATGTCGTAAAGAAATGAAAATGTGGGTTTACAGTGAGTATCAATTTCAATATTTCGAGGCATTGCGTTTTCTGAGCTAGTGCAAAACTCAATTTTCAAAAATCTTACAGAGAATGAGAACACAACGAACCACGGAATGTTAGCAATTAGCAATGTAACGTACAGGCTACTGAAATTTTAGCAATGTACCGTAAATTGGTAAGGCCTACTGTAATCATATTTTTTCCCCAGCTTTTATACAATTGTACAGACAAATGCCAGTTTCTTATTGGCTTGAATCATAAGCCGTCTCATGACGTCAAGCCTGTCATATTCCGAAACCACGCCTAATTACTTAATGTTGTCACTGAATGGTTGAAAGAAATAATAGAAGAAATAGTGCAAGAGATAAAATGCAACGGATACGCAGTGACTTTTATGTCTGTCCTTGCTATGAAGAAATGCAAAGAGACCAATAATTTTCACGCATCGTTTGACAACGTAAATGATTGTGTACGTTTTGATTTGTTTTTGAAATTTGGAATCTGATATTAAACGAAAATAATTCTCGACCACCCCCGGGTCTTTTAGAGAGGACAGCATTTCTGCGGACTTTTGAATCTTTGACAATTTAAAACTTTCTATTTATTGAAAATTCTGACTCAATAGAAAAAAATGTTTTCGAATTCAGCGCTAAAAATCCCCAGAAACTGAATATTAAAAAAACAAAAAACAACCACCTGGAACTTGTGTGATCATAGTGTTTCAGATTCATTACAGAAGAAAAGTCTTACATTTATCTTGCTAAGAGTTGGTGGCGCGAATATCGTGAATTTCCGAGGATGCACCATCATTGCTACATCAATATCTTTGAAAGCTCCCTTCTTGATCAACTGGACTTTTCCTCCACCTCCCTCTTCGGCCGGTGTTCCAAGAACTACCAACTAAAAGGAAAAAAAAAACACAAAATTAAAGTTAAAAAATAAATAAAAGGCTTTTTTAATTATTGCCTTGAATTGTTTCAAGTTTTATGTCAATGCCTTTTATAGTTAAGGGTGAATTCACATTGAGCTCTGACGTCAACACATCAGTGTACCGTATCGTCTGATGGATTTTAGAATATCTATATTCTGTGCTTGCACAGAGAACGCAATTTACGGAGATGTTTTGACGTTACTGAACTCACTCTCATGCCTTCAACGATGTTTTATTGTTACCTTCGGTGTGATAAAGTTTTTATTTTTATTATTATTTTCCAATGCCCACCTGGTGAATGACCTTTCCTCATACAGGCATCTGAAGGGCAGATTTGTTAGCCACTCTTCTCACAGTTTCCCACAGTAAGGACAAATAGTACAGAGAATGGAAGAACATCTATGCTTTACCCTGGAATCAAACCCAGAACTTTTCTGATGCAAGGCTAGTTCCTCTGACTCCTACACGGGCCGGTAGGTGATAAAGCGATTATAAAATATCAGGTTTGCATCATGAACTTTGGTAATCGTTGAAAAAAGGAATTTGCGAAGAACAAAAAATGGCAAATATTTCAAAACACTTAATTTGAAAACCTGGGTTGGCATACGGAAAGTAATTTATTAATGCTCAAAAATTTAAATTTCAAATATTTGAAGCTATTAATAAGGTCCATTATACAAGTAATATTTTTTACCAAGTGGAGTCGGAACTGACATTTTTTCACAATTAAATGTGAGAATTAAGATTTGGTGTCGTTTTTTCCAAGTTTAAATTCAACTGTCTTTGTTTAAATTTAGAAAAAAAAATAGCAGCCAGAATTTTTAAAATTTTATGTTCCAATTTTTTTTCAATCTTGTTGCCTTTGGATGTTTTATGCAATCTTCATGAATATGTTATTAATGACTTTTATAAGATTATAATGTGTTTAATTTACAAAACGTACATTACTTTGCCAACTATAGTAGGATCAGCCTCCATAACTGCTTTAATACCTATACTTGCAGCAACACCAGCTTCAGATATTAAGTTATGACCACAGCCGTGTCCAATAACTGGCAAAGCATCGTATTCCAACAAAACAGCAACCACAGGCCCTTTATCTAAAATGTGGAGCTTATGAAAAATAAAACTATTTAGAAAAAGTTTAATTTTTTTCTTCAAAATTTAATATTAAATTTTTTTTATCAAATATTAAAGATATTAATGAAAGAGGAAAACAAATTATAGCTACATTAATATTATAAGCTAATAATCATTTTCGTATTGCTTAATTTTCCTTTTGAATACTAATGACTCGTTTAAAACCAAGCCAAATAATTTGAGAGAATATACCGTCGGTGATCTTTTTATTCCGGATAAAGAGCAAAATGCGTGCTTAAGAAAATGGAAACATCTCGAAATACGTGCTTAAGAAAATGGACGCAGCTCAAAATGCTTTCTTAAGAAAACAGACACAGCTCAAAATGCGTGCTTAAGAAAATGGAAGAAGCTCGAAATGCGTGTTTACGGAAATAGATCGAGAATTTCAATCCGTTTTTTAAACCTCTCTGATTAAAGTTAATTTTTTCTGAAGAATAAACTAATGAATTAAAATAAACTAGGAGGCTCCGCCCCCTGCTCGCTAACGCTCGCCAACCCCCGAGAATTGCTACGCAATCCTATGTGGTTCACGCCGTGAACCATGGCTCGCTGCGCTCGCTCGCCAATGAACACAATGTTCTAGCACAAAGACATAGTATATTATCATCAAAGACATAGTATTTTATCATCAAAGACATAGTATTGTACTTATGTAGAAGAATTCTATCAATGTTCTTATTGGCTTTTAAAAAAGTATATTAGCTATTTAGATTGTACATGGTGAAAAAATCAAAACATTAGCTAAATGAGAAACATATTAGCAAAATAAATTATCAAATATTGCAGTTACTCACCTAAATTCAACTAAATGTGTATAATAAATTAGTTAATGCTAGAAATTCTGAAAGTTTTAGAAAAAAATTTTATTATTTAAAAATATAAACTTTAAACCCTAACTTTTCCTTGTGAGATAATAACCCTCAAAAAGTCTTTCATTTTCAAGAACACAAAAATTTGTTTTATCGCCAAATGAAATATTTTTTGGTGATCAGCATTATTGAAATCAATTTCTATATTAATTAACATTTGTGATAAAGTACATAACATTTTAGAACAAAATAAGGATGTTTTACATACAATAAATTAAAATGCATGGCTGTTAGCATTACCCGAGAAATACCACGTGGAGGTCGCCATGCTGCATTTCTAATCGGGGAGTTTTGATTTTGGCAGTTCCCCTTGCCTACTGCCAATAGAAGTTTCAATTAAATTTTTTCCAAAAAACATTTTTTTCTGCAAAGCTCTAAGAAATTAACACTAAGCATTTAGAATTTCTTTGAAAACACAATTATAGATTTGGCATCTTGGAGCAATTACTGAAAGGCTGTCAAATGACTTAACTCTTGACAGGCCAACATAAAGTTGTCCATGACTAAAAACTTGTTTAGTCAATACTAAACTGATTTTATCAAAAGTCTGACCTTGTGACTTATATATAGTCATGGAGAAACCTAGCCTAATTAATTCCTAATTGAGTTTAAATTAAATATTATCATGTTTTTAGGGCATGAATCTGAATTGAACAACCTGATAATGCTCACTCTGGTTATTGCTTCCGTTATTAAAAGCACTATATGTTGAGCCAGTTTAAATTAAATATTATCATATTTTTAGGGCATGAATCTGAATTGAACAACCTGATAATGCTCACTCTGGTTATTGTTTCCGTTATTAAAAGCGCTATATGTTGAGCCACTTCATGTGACATTTGCCATGTGACATTTTTAGCAGCAATCATTGGTCGATTTTCTAACGTTGCCATTCAGGGAGTTGTAATGAGGCTTTTTTTTGGTGCCGTGTAAGAGAAATATATATATATAGATTCTTAATGTAATGTTCTTTTTCTTAGATTGCTTAATACATTTTTTTAAAAATTAGTCTTTTTTGAAAAGGCTTTATATAGCAGTAACTGTTTTTACAAAGCTGTCATGAATCATATAAGTTTAGAATATTCTCATTAAGTTTAAGTTGTTTGAGCGTACGATGCACATGTGTTGTACGTTACACTTTGTAAAAAACATTTTATCTTTTAGAGTTCTGAATACAGTGATATCGTCTGAAAAGTTACATTTGTAATATGCGTAGTTACCTGGACCTCAAAGGTACTTGACCTTTTAATGATTATGCTTCTTTTAAAAAAAAGTAAAAATAATAAGTAAGAAATTCTTCGTTTAGTTGTTGAACTTGGGTTGATTATTGAAAGTCCCATTTTCACTGCGCTCATTTTATTAAATCCTCATTTTAAGCAGTGTTAATTTTAAAAAACAAGCGCTTTGAGCTGTGTTTATTTCCTTATGCACAGGTTTTGAATTGTCCCCAGAATAGAAATTTACCGTCAATCTGTAACTTAACATTATTATTTGAATTTTCTTCAAAGAGCTGAATAAAAATTATTATAGTATGTTATAGAAAAGAGAAATAGCATTTTTCTTGAAATTTAAATTACATTCAACGAAAAATTATCTTCACTTTCTGCATAATTACATGATTTACGAATTATTTTCCTCGAATTATAAATGTTTGAAGCGGACAAATTGTTTTTTTATGTAATTTTAAATTTGTGAACACAATAATAATTTGTAAACATAATAATTAAGCAGATCTTATTTCGGAAAATAAAATGCCTCATCACTGTAATAACTAGATTTAAACACTAATTATTAAATGTAAGACAAAATTGTCGACGAATTTCATTACGTTTTGTTTAAAAAAGTATCTATAAATAAATCTGAAAAAAAAAAAAAAATTAATTCTAAAAAAAAAAAAAAAAAAAAAAAAAAATTAAAANTCTCACTCTCAAAAAAAAAAAAAAAAAGAATTTGTTTCACAAATAAATTTCAATGTTTTTTTTTTCAATGTACTTTGTAATTTTTTGATAGATTTATTGTCTAATAATTCTGAAACTTCTAGAAAAATATTTAAAACTTTGAAAAGTTAATAGTATATTTATAAATGAAATGAATAGTTTTTTCCCTACTAAATCTATTCGCACCCTATTTTCAACCAATTTAAAATTTGTTCATTAAATAATGACTAAAAGTATACTTAAAATTTTGACACTATAATCCCTTTTCTTAAAATATTTAATATTTACTTATTTATATATTTTATATTTCAATATATTTAATGCAAACTTCTATATAATAATAAAGCTTTTTTTTTATGATCATGCTTATATATTATGCATGTTTACATTGAAATGCATAATGTTTTTATGTTAATATTTATCATACATGCTTTATTGTGAAAGTGCTTGATAAAATATACTTAATCTGTGTTTATCTTATATTTTAGGTTGCGGTAAAATTGTCTTTTCTAGTGTCTTATGCCATGAAAGCTTCTTAACTTTTACCTGTTTATTAATGGTCTTAAAGAGAAGTCTTATAAATTAACAAACATAGTCTTAACAAATCTTAATTTAAGTTTGAATAAATTAAAAAAGTAAATTAAAATAGCATAAAAGCCCTGAATAACAATTAAATTTTTTTTTCCGAATGGCAGGCACTGAACTTTATTCATTTTGCCAGAGTTGTTACTCATTTCGCGTTACCCCAGTGGGCACCTGTGAACCAAAGTCACAGAGGCGAGTAACATTGCCCACACCACAAACCCGTTCATAGGGTCGCCACATTCACTCATCACACCCAACAGAGAACAACACAAGAGAGAGAAACATCCATGCCCAGAGCAGGATTCGAACCAGCGGCCATTGGCTTTGCAGTCAGGCGTGCTAACCACTCGGCCACCTGGCCGGCTTAAAATTTAAAATAGTACTAGTAATAATAATAGCAGCAATAATAATTTCGCTTTCAATTAAATATAAGTCAAATAAAAATTGTAATTATTACATGCGATCATAAACAAGTAATTTCATTACACAGTGTATGTGATAGAAAGTCAAGTTTGCTAAGTCATTCCTATAGTTCATTGCTGCATGAAATTAATTTTCATTTAATTCATTAAATAAAATACATAAGTATTTAACTTTTTTTTAAAAATTAAGGTCTTCGAGTGCATTTCAGAAATATCTAGATTAATAAGTAACTATAACTTAAATGTTAAGTTCTCTTCAGCTTTCAGTTCCATTTAGCTTCGAGTAATTTTCAGCATAATTCAAGTTAAAGAAACCTAATCCTCAACCTAATTTTATTAAATGATTAAGCTTTCGGCATTCTTTTCGGTATAACCTAATAAAATTTATTCACCAACCTAATCTTATTAAGTTCCTTTCGACATAACCTAATAAAATTTGTTCACCAACATACTCTTATTAGATGATCAAGTTCCTTCTTTAGACATTACATATTAAAATTTATTTACCATCCTACTCTTATCAAGTGATTAAGTTCCTTTTAATATAACCTAATCAAATTTATTCACAAACCTATTCTCATTAGATGATTAAGTTCCTTTTGACTTAACCTAATAAAAATTATTCACCAACCTAATCTTATTAAATGATTAATTTCCTTTTGACATTAACTAATAAAATTACTTTTCATATTTTGAAAAATTAACAATAAAATTATTTCTTACCTTGTGTCGATACATGTTCTGCTCGAAAAGCTGTTGGTAACAAATAATGTTTTGTAACATTGAAACCATATTTCCGTAAAGTGTCAGTCAAAAAATCATGAGCTTGAACCTCTTCATATTGAAGTTCAGGATTCATCCATATTGTCTCACTGATATTGTGCAAAATTTCTCTTTGTGAATCAATTTTCTCACACACTATTTTTAAATCCATGCCAGCCATCTTAAAGTCTTGTATTTTGAAGAAATTTATTATTTTTATATTGTGTCATGACGCCTACACACAATCTCTAAAATATCAGATTTGATTGTATAAAAACACAATGACGATTAACTTTCAATATATTATAGTATTTTATTTCTATTAATAGATGGAATTTACTGAAATCAGTAAAGTATTGAAAAGAAATTAAATTGCTTTAGATTTTATAAAGGTGAGACTTTGGAATATTAAATTTGAAGCAAAATTTACAATACCAATCATAAAAAGAAATATCTGACACAAAGCTTTTATAAAGAAAGTTATCTTCTCTCTCTAGCTTATCTGAAATAATGATAAAGGTTATTTTAGTCCGCCTCTTTATTCGTTCGTACAATGTAAGATTTAAGCAGCTGTGTTTGGCAATAAATAAATATAAGTATGAATTTTTGCTCCGTCCTAGGGACAATACAAAACAAAGCATATTATTTTTCACTGAAACAAACTAGTTGTTTCCTTCTTATTTTAAAAAAAGATTTGTGATCAGTATAAGAAATGCACAAATAATTGTAGAAATGCAAAAATAACTGATTTTATTAGCGACTTATTTTAATATAAAAACAGATACGGAATGCTGATAGAAAGTACTTATACGTTGATAAAATTTCCGTATAAAAATATACACTTTTTATTTGGTGAAAATTACTCATACCTGATAAAATAGTAGTCAAAAAAAATTTCTTTTTATTATATATTATAGTACCTTTTGTAAGAAACTGTCATAATTTTCTCGCAATAAAATAACAAAAAATTTATAAAAATAATTTATTTTATAATAATTTATGTATACGCTTATTATATTGTTATAGAAAATGAACAATTAGCCTATTTGTAGAAAGTAAATTAAGTTATAGTAACACTGCAGAAATATAATTAATTACTATATAAAAATTTATAATGATTGTTTTACTAATACTAATTTAATCACTCATTTTCTTTTTGTCTTCTCTTAAGAGGTTTTATTTTGTTATTGGGTACATCATTAGTTGTCACAACAAGACTGGAAAGAAAAATTTATTTAGTTCTGTACAATAATACTACATATCAATTGTTGTTATTCATCTTTTTCATCATATTCACCCTTTAGAAGTTTCTGGCACGATATGAAGTAAACAGACGTGAAACAATTTTCACTGAAAGAAATAAGGGGAAAAAATCATTTAAAAACATAAAAATTGCATTAAAATACTTCACATTGTAAAATTAATTGGAAACACAATTGATGTTGAAGCAATTTATTTCTGCCTTTTCTTGTACAATTAGAAACAACAATCATTGCAGCATTTATAACAAGAGAACTTAAATCCTTTTAGAACTGAAAGTTTTTTTTCATAAATTCATCAGCAAAAGTGATAGAGTTACCATTAGCACTTTTTTAATGGAATATTTCAGTGAAATGGATCACTAAACGTTTAAAAGGTAATATTTTAAGCCTTTTATAATTAAATGTTTTACTCATACATTGAGCAGCAGAATAAACATGTTTAAAATGTAATTTTTTAATAATTTTAAAATCAAATGTTTCACTCTTATACTCATTAGTAGATTTAAAAGAGTTCAAATTGTATCCCTTTAAAATTCTATAATCAAAGGTTTCACTAGAATGTTCATCAGAAAACGTAAAAGAGTTTAAAATTATAATCTTTTATGACTTCTGTAATAAAAGTTTCACTCGTATATTCAGCAGCAGAATAAACAAATTTAAAATGTAACCATTTAAGGCTTTTAGAATTTTTTTTTTTACTCTTTTATTCATAAGCAGGCCTTTCAGCCATTAAAAGCTTATATAAAGAACAACAACACCGATTTACCTGCAAAAGTGCTCTTTTCCAGGTTTTAGAATAGCTTGTTTACATGATTCACATATTTGCAAGTTTGCAGCAAAAGCCTCACTGCTGTAGTCCGGTGGGCAACCGATTTCAACCATTTCTTCGGAGTGTACTACTACACTGAAGATAGTCAAAGTAAGAACGACTAAACATAAATTTCTCATTTTCTATTTCTGTAAGAGAAGAGTTGTAAGAAATTATCTTACTTAGAATGTAACCAATAAATGTTCATCGTTAGCAAAGAGCAGAAAAACTATGATTGGAAATTTTTAGATTGAACAAAATTTTATTGTTAAACTTTTTAAAGTTTTATTCGTTGTCAGATTTCAGGAAGTAAAACAAATGATGAGCAGTATTTTTAGAATTTAAAATGTTCAGTTTCTGACTGCATATAAAATTAGAAATATGCTTGGAAATTTTTTCTTTCACTGAAAACTATCTTATTTGAATGGTCGGTAGAATATATTCTATGCGTACAAACGAATGTTAAATTTTCTTATATTTACATAGTACGAAAATCATGAAAAAGTTGAATTCTTGGTTGTTATAAAAATGAATTGTAAGACTAGTTTTTTTTCTATGCTTTAGACAAGTTAGTACTTTTAAAAAATATGTATATATTGCTTATAAACGATTTGAAATTTATATAAAAAAAATCGTTTAAATGAATTTCTTCTGGCTATAAGTCCACAAATAACTTTTGAAATAATTTACACATTGGTGTGAAATTTCCTTCTTCAGATTGCTACATTTGATATTATTATCAATCTACAATATTTCTTCCGTACATTTATTTAAATATTTAAATTGTACTTCAGTAAAATGTTTGCGAAACGTGTTTTTATTTTCTCGGAGTACACCAAAATGAAAATAGCATTTTTGCAAAGTACCCGCGCCATATATTAAAAAAATTAAAAGCAGACAAAAAGATTGAATTATTAGTTAGGTCCAAGCAAAAAACGTCTTAACTTAACACTATTATTTTGATTATACATAAGCAAAGATAAAATATTTGAAAAAAGGACAAATAATGCCGGAGAATTCGGCATTATTTATACTCTATTTGAGTTCTTTATCTTTATTTCATGCCAGCTAAATAAACAACGTTACAAAATAACTAAAATTGCTGTTAATGGATGGAACAGTTATGATTCTTTCAATTCTAATTATTCTTTTTGTTAGATTAGTTGTCAACATATACATGAACATTCCATTCCATATATTGCATAACCTTAAATCTTCATAATAACTGCTTAGAAGTTCCGCAACGCATTTTTTTTATTTTTAAAACCTATGCACGAATGTAAGTTTTTCGTAAGTATTCTTTTTCTGAATATTTTTAAACATTGGGGAGTCATGTGATTAATTATTTATATTTTATGTGTCACTAGCACATCCGAGTATTTGACTTCCCTAAAACAGCAATTTGGGGGTCAATTTTACTTTCATAAAAAATTGATGTGCTGCCTAAGTAAGTTATTCTTTAATTGTTGAATATTGTTAAGAATTCATTACATAAGGAATGAAAGATTGTTTTGTTATTTTTTTTATTAATTTAATGACATTATTACAATATCGCGTAATATTGCATTGAAGATTATTCTTTCTCAGGAGTGCAAGTCATACGAAAATAAACAAGAGATACTTATGTAAATACTATGCATTTGTACACAATAGGTTTTAAAATGTGGAAGTTTCATCATTAGTTAGACATTTCGCTGGTTCAAAACTAAACCGACACTTCTGCACTCACTTCTCATTCAAATAACATGAGAAGTGAATGCAGAAGTGTCGTTTTAGTTTTGAACTAGCGATTTGCTCTGACATACAGCAGACCACGTGGCATATCCACATGACGTGAAAGTTACAGCAAAACATCAACAAATTGATTTCTAGTATCTCTTATAGTTATCAGAAGATTTATTCTGTCTTTTTTGATGCTGAAAGGCGTGTTTCTTTTTTTTTATAGGTTGAAATTTATTAATTAGGGGCAATCTAATGCATAAAACACTAACGCTATCTCGTTGCATTTCAACAAGCACAAGAATGAACTCGTTATGCGTAATTAAGAGGAAAAAATATTTCTTGAAAACAATCCAAGCATTGAAGTTAGCAATATTACGTACGTTGATAAAATAAGGGACAACCATTAGCAAGTTGCACATAGTGTTAGCTAATTCCTTAGCATCTTGTCGGTCATTTTGATCGATTGCAATAAGTGACAGTACTTGGCATCTATTCTATGTTGTCGTCTGCAAACGTACTGGCAAGAACACTATTTAGAATTATGGCATTCGTTTTCTTTTTCACCTATACATTGAGTGTTTTGATTCCATTTGCATTACAAAAGATGAATATCATAATGAAACAAAAAGGAAAATAGAATGCAATTTTTTTTGTTTGGACATACGATTCCAATTATGAGGGTATTTTACGAAAAAATTCATTTGAAAGTTTTACTGAGGTAAAAAAAATTACCAGTAGTCCCGCTGTGCTCTAATTTAGGTGTGGTTCCATATTTAATGCACGGAATTTTCTCAGAGTTGTATTTCAGTTGAGGCCGTTTTGTTACTTAAAGTTAAATTTGTGTTGACTGTTATATGCGATAAATTTGTATTTTGGCTTACAAGCAATTACTATATACCAACTTTTTTTTCTTGTTCTGGATTATGACAAGAATAAATATTTATAATCAGGATGTACATGGTTTCTTTCAGATGTAATAACGAATTTGTTATTCAATAAGAGCTAAGCAAAGCTACTTCGAACATCGAATCTCAGATACCATGCAATTTAACAAAAACTATTGCGTGAGATTTTAGGAGAAACACAATTTCTGTTCTACAAATCATCTTAGCAAAGTTCAAAGTCTTGTAATATCAAAAACAGGTATGGAATTTCAACAATTGAACGTTTTACTTACGAGGATGAGAATGACCTCTTTTGGCTGTTTTAAGCATTTCTATGATTTTTTTTGTAATTTTAAAAATCAACATGAACGCATGAAATTTTGATACAGTACATTTAGAAACAATTAAGGAAAAGTTAAAAAAATATAAGTTTCGATACTCACGGTTATTTTCTAAAACGGCATACCAAATGGTAAAAAAATGATCAAATTGACCCCAAAAGCGGTTCTAGTGTTAACTCGGATATTTTATTTTATATGGATGAAGTATAATAATTAATATTACACACATGCTGTTATAGAAACTGTCATGCGCCCACAGTCAGAAAAAAAGCATTAATCATATTCTTTTATCGTAACACATTCTCTTGAAGTGGAAAACATTTACAAAATTAAATTAAATTTATTTAGCGAAGAAAATTCCTATTTTATGACATCCTAATACAACTTTAGATACATTCACAAATTGAAAAAAAGAACTATTTCTCTAGATGTACTGTTATTTTCCTTGACTACTTCCAAATACTGTGAAATTAAAGTGGGCGAATTATACTACATATAGTGTAGATTCTGTATACTCAAAGTTTTTGGCGGACAAAACAGCGAAGGAAGTAGAATATAAGTCTCGAGGATGATTGAAACACTTAAATGTAAAGCAAAAAGGATTTATGTTCAAAATTTAATTATAGAATTTTTGTTATGACTTCGTCAAAGTTACATATTTTGGGGAAATGGAAACTCTTTTAGGATTTTAAAATTAAAATTGCGTGAAATATCGGAGAATTTATAATAACTGATCTACGTAACAGAGATGTCTAATCTGACGTCACTTCACTTATCTGTCGATTGGCAATCCATAAATGATCAATGACTTACAAATAGCAACCAATAGGAATGGAATAATGTGTTTTTTAGAATGTGAATATAAATCATTCAATGGAAATTGTGCTAACGTGATTTGTTAATTTATTCCACTCAGTGATATAGTTCAGCTCTGGCTTGGACATGTCTATTCTGTGTTTAAAATTATTTTATTCTGATGCTTATTCTTTCAAATGCATTTGTAATTAAGCTAAGGAATTTTGTCGAAAACAAAAGTTCTGAATTTAATTTTCAAAAAAGCTATTAAGGAATTGAGATGTTTGGATTTTTCATGACAAATAGTACAAAACTTGCTTAGGAGTTTTCATTTAAATTATAGCAACAGTGATATTAAAACAATAACTAGATCTTGTAAATTAATGCAAACTGTAATTTTTTTAATTAACGAGCAAATTTTAAAAATTATTTTCCAAGCAACAAATTTCTTTTAAAAAAAATAGAAAATATTCGCTAAAATCGCAAAAAAAATTCGATACAAAATTTTGTGAAAGGATCAACTTATTACTAACTCGATAGATCTTCATCTTTACACAGATTTCTTTTTACACGCCTTTCATACAATTTAATCGATTTTATATTCTATGTTTCAACAAGTCAATTGCGTTTTGTAACAGAAATTTGGTCTAAAATTGCTAAGCTATTTACGCACATTACATAGACATAATAAATAAGACTATTTATATCACAATCCTTATCAGATAATCCAAATTTCTCTAGTGGTAAATCACAGCACCTACTTACTTTTTGCCGATGAAGCTGAGACTTCAGAAATGTAAGAATGTCTCTCCGTAATCCACTCTCTAATATCCAATATTTATGTCAAATGGCACACGTTTGCAGTTGTCAGATAAAGTAATTGAATACTATTCAAAATTGCATTCGTTAAAAAAACATCTGATGTAGAGTAGTTGCTTTCCATTGTTAACCGGTAGCATCTGTGGTGACAGATATTTTTGAATTTCGATTCAAATTTTCAATAATTATTCTAAAATAGTTCATTTTTTATATTTCCCATTATGCAATTGTCTATTTGAGTCATACGTTATTTCATTAAAATATTGACAAGGAATGTAATAAATTGCCATTTGTCAATTGGGCTGAAATTTGACAAATAAACGGAACAAAAGAAAAGGGAATAATATGTGAATATTATTATGTTATTTAATGGGCAAAATTCATGTAATATTTTTTTAAATAATATTCAGTATATGTTGAAATATTAATAAGAAATTTTTAGCGTGGAAAATAAGTTAGAAATCAGCATTCAGGAATGACTTATAATTCTACAATACTGCAAAAGCGGTCTGAACGGTGTTAAGCTTAAAAATTTTTAATGCTACAATTAGTCTTTAATAAAAATTATAAGGCACAGTTAGTAGTTACAATGCACAGTTAGTAGTTACTCGTTTCTTAAAAGGTCTGGTTTCTTAGGACAAGCGCCTTATTTGGGCGTCAGCGTTGGCGTCAACGTCCCGCTGACGCCAACGAAATACTGGTTTGTTAGCTTAAGGCCTGGTTTCTTAGAACTAGCGCCTTATCTGGGCGTCAGTGAAAAATTGACGTAGAGCTGACGCCAAAAAATACTTTTTTGTAAGCTCAGCGTGAGCAGTCGGTCCAACGCAGACATTATCTCTCATTGCGCATGCGTTAATAACGTAAACAAATATTTATTTCGAATTTGTATTGATTTTTTTATTGTCGACCAGAGTTTTAGAGAACAAATAATGACTTTGTTCAAGAAAAAACACATTGTAGCTGAGCTAAATGAAGAGTGCTATGTTTAATGAAGAAGCTATGTTTAATGTCAAAATCAAAATCTTGACTGATTTCAATGTGCTGTTGGATGTTGTCCGCCATTGCTTCTGTGGTTAACGTCACGTTGTAATCCAACTGCAGTTGAGGTGGACTGCAATTGTAGTTCAAGATGAGCGTTCGATGACGTATACTATCAAACTCACAAATGGACCAATCAGAGGTTAGCGCTGATTTCCAGCTGACGGCGCCCTGTCCTAAGAAACCAGGCCTCCAAATTCTAATTTCTTTGCTGGTTTGATTGATTTGTAGGCTGTCCCTACCTTGACAAAAAACATCCCTGAATATCTTGCTTGAACCACTCAGGACGACTTTAGAAACAAGATAATATTATAATAGTTCTAGTTGATTAGCGCGAAAGTGACATTAGACGGATTATGGCTTAGAGTCCTTTTGACAATGCACTGTTAAGAAAATTCTATGTGTTTCTGCAGAAAAAGTGGCTAACACCGTCGCAGTTGTAAATTTACAAAAATGCAAGTACAAAATTGTTCTTTTTGAATATGAAACCCTCATAATTTCTAAACAATTAGTCTGATTGTCTCGAAATTGGTCTCTTTATTTTAGCAGGAAAATCAGAAACAATACATTACTTGCCTATAATAAACAATTTTTACCCCAAATGAATTCTATTTACCCTCTAAAAAAGTGAAGCATACTGCAGAGAGTTAGGAGAAGTTGTTTACAGTGACAGAAGCCATTGCTTATAATGACATTACAAAGTGCTCTGTGAAAAAAAAAACATGAGTTCTTATTTTTTCGAAAAACACAATTTTTTTTGTTACAATTATTGGACTACTTTTACTTGTAATACATACACTCTATAACAAAAAAATCGACACACCAAGAAGCAATCATCCGATTGCTTTGAAATTTCGTATGCATGAATGTTTTGAACAGATATGGCTGGAATGATGCCGACTGGGGACGTATAGTTTTTAGCGACGAATCCCGCTTCCAACTGTGTTCTGACGATCATCAAAGACGTGTTTGGAGACACATAGGGCAGAGGGGGATCCTGCCATCACTATTGCACGCCACACCGGCCCTCAACAAGGCATTATGGTCTGGGATGCCATTTCCTTTGACAGTCGGACCCCTTTGGTCGTCATTAGAGGTACACTTACCGCACAGCGGTACGTCGACGACATCCTAAGACCTGTTTTCCTACCGTTCCTTTTGCAGCGCACTGGGCTGGTTTTTCAGCAGGACAATGCCAGACCACATACGGCACGTGTTGCTATGAACTGTCTGCAAGCTCGTTAAACTCTTCCTTGGTCTGCCATATCACCAGATCTCTCTCCCAGCGAGCATGTCTGGGATATGATTGGAAGGCGATTGCATCTGGCACGGAATGTTGATGACCTCGTTCGACAATTGGATCGAATTTGGCAGGAAATACCGAAAGAGACCATCCGGGAGCTTTATCGGTCTATGCCACGCCGTGTGGCAACTTGTATCCAGGCTAGAGGCGGGTCAACACCTTATTGAACTTGTTACTGCAACTCTGCAATAAATTATTCAATTGTTCTGAAATTTTAATCATTTACTATTCTGTACATTGTCTTCATATCCACCAATTTTCTCTTCAATCGGACAACTCCTTCTTGGTGCGTTGATTTTTTTGTTATAGAGTGTATTTGGACTACATCTAGTTGTAATACTAGGACTACATGTAAGAATTTTGGAAACGAAAAGAAAATATGTGAAATATTTCTGTGAAAAAATATTATAAATATTTGTAAGACGAATGTTGAGCAATTTATTCTGTTAAGAATAGTTTCACCAAATAAAAGATACCAATTTTTCGGCAACCAATATAATGAGCCAAAATATGGTGGAAAGCATTAATTACTTACTTAATTGCAATTTGAATTGGAGGGTAATCATGATGAAAGCAGCGTTAACAGTGTTTTGGGAAAATGTATGTGCACTATTTTTAATGTAAATGGATAACTAATACTTAAATCTGCGGAAATTTTTTAAAAAAAAATATGTTTTTAGTGTAAGAATTTACCGACTTGTATTAAACGTAAATCTACTAAAATTTTTAGAAATTTTTTTAATCTTATTTTTAGCTTCATTCCCTCTGCCTCTTTTACCTTAGAAACTTATTTGGTATTTCTGTAATTTGGAATTACAGTATTTTAAATTAAATAAAACTTGCAATTAAGCTCTAAAAATGGTTTCTTTATATTTTATTTTGATGTCATTGCAACTATTTAATGTTAATCAGTAGAAGAAAAACTAATTCAGTACTAATAACCGCATAGCATGGTATCACTGCATATGACTTTTTTGTCTAAGAAAATTAATGGAAACTTAGAAAAATTAATTTAAATCGGAAAAAAATTAAAAAGCGTTTTGTAATGAAATTCTTTAAAATATTCTCTTTTATATGATAGAAAACAATTAACATTTTTAAAACAAATTGTAATGAAGCTAATTGTTTTTATTTATTTATTAGTTTAATGAAAGTTATTGTTATTTATTCGCTTATTTTTATTTATCTATTGTTTATATTTGTCTCGAGAAAATTATTTCAGAGTTTGTGTTTGTTTAGTATTCTGGCTAAAATATCTCGCCATCACGACCCACACATCCCATTACTGTACTGTAATTATAGTCAATTGGGAACCTAGAGTAACCCAGGTTTTGAAATTTTTTTTTTAAAAAAAAGAGGAATGTTATTCCAAAAAACTAAAACATATCGCTAAAATGTAAAAGTTAAATTCATGTATCATTTAATCCGCTTTTTTAAAAAAAGCTTAATCATCAATATCATTTTGTCATCGTAATCAATTTCCAGCGGATCAAATTCTATAAATAGGTTATTAATGGGTTGCTGCATTGTTTTGCATTTATGTGAGTGGCGTTGTTTTTTTTACCATGCTGACATTACATTTAAATTTCTAAGGCTAAGAAAAGTATCCCTTGTCAACTAATTTGATCAATTGACTGATTTTAAGCCATAATGGTTCAGGGGATAGAACACTCTCCACTCAATGAAGTGAACCTGGTTCCGCACCCGGCTCGCACCGAACACATTGCTGACGTAAAATATTCTCAGTGGTAGACGGATCATTCGTTCCTTGCCGTCAGCTTAACCGAGGTGGTTTTTGTAGTTTTCTTCTCCGTGTAACGCAAATGCGAGTTAGTTACATTAAAAAATCTCCCAGTAAGGAAAATTTCTACCAATACTTGATCTAACTGTTCCCTTTTCTTTTGAATAGGGTTCAAAATTACAAGGCTACAGAGTTGAACACTGATATCGTAAACCCGAAAATTGGATCTGCTTTTTAATGTCTGTTATTAGAATCCAACGATTTTTGCCAAGGTAACTTGATTATTGACAAGCACCAATGTGAACACGGAAATCGGTGTTGCTTTAAATACGTGTTCTACAGCGTTATTTCTCGTTAAATTTTGACATGGTGAGTTTATCAAGAATTTCTTCAAGGAGACGAAGAAGTCTTGAAAGTGGTCGTGTAATAGGGCTGCGAGAAGGTTGATTTTCTTTCCGTTACATGGCAAAAAGACTGGGGAGAAATGCGTCCACTGTGCATGATTTTATTTTATTTTATAACCATCGTTGACCAGCTAGACCAAATTTTGGGTGTACGACAACTAAAACTCAACTCTGTAGCCTTGTAATTTTGAACCCAATCTAGAAGACAAGGAAAATCTTGCCTCAAGTATTGGGAGAAACTTTGCCTTCATGGACAACGTTTCGATGGTACTAACCCGTATTTGCGTTGCATGGAGGGGAAAACCACGAAAACCTCCCACAGTTAGCCTGACGTGCTAACCCATGATCCGGATATTTTACATCAGTACAGTGCTCCGTCCATAACTTTAGCGTCATCCACAACCAGCATTAACTATTAACGTTTTAACTAACAGTGCAATAGGCATGGAACTCCATCCCTCAAGATGACATACGGCATATGTATAGCACATGCCCGTTTGCATGCTTGCATTCAAAATTCTGGTGGTCGTAACGGCTGGTTGGTTCAATGTACCTGTATTTCCCATTTGAAATGGTTCTTCTCTTAATCACATTAACCTGTTATTTTGAAACTTTAATCAGTTAAATCTGCCACATAGTCAAATGCATTGCTGAAATTCCATTACTCAACAATAGTTTTTTCTAGGTGTTGGGTAACGCCATATTTACTAACTCCATATTTAGTCAACAGAGTTAAGCATGAAAATGTTTGTTTCTTTATTGTAATGCTGCACAATTCGCTGTTTGTTTCCAACCTTTCTATATGTATTTTTATACTTTTTTTTTACTAAGTCTATATTAAGAGAACGCCGTACCACGAAAAAAAACTTTCATCGAAAATTCTCTTCCATTTTCATTACTGATTCAAAGTTAAAGCAAAGAAAACCTGGAACAAACTATAAAGTTTCAATTCCTGAAGAAAAATTTCAAAATATCAAAATGCAAACAAATTATTGGAATAGAAATACTCCATTGTGTAGTCCTGAATTGATTTCTCATAATTTATTTTAATATTGAAATAAAATTTTTTTTCTGTATTTGAAACTTTATGGTTTACTATTCTTTTTTTCTTTACGTTAAATTTTAAATTAGTTATGAAGGTGGAAGAGGATTTGTGACGAAAACATTCTCTATTGGTATGGCGTCTTCTTAAGACGAATGAAAGAAGTTTTCTTCATATTCAGATGCTTCACTACCTCTTTGATAAGAAATTATTTTTATTTGATAATTGCGAAATGTCTATGTTTGATAACGAAATACAAAACTATGCAGTAGAAACAAAGCTTTTCCATTTCCAGTATATATCCATTTTCATTTTTAATTGCCTGTTACTTAAAACTTATTAATTTTAATTAAAATATTGCTATAATTAAGACTATAATATAATGCATGCACATTAAATAGTAAGAATTTATTTTTAAGCATATTATCAGACAATGAATTAAAAAAACTTTTTGGGAAGCATGATTTTAAATTTTTCAACAATAATAACTAAGCTTTGGATGATTCTTTTGCTTCTTCTTCAATGTGCTGTTTCACAATTTTTTCACATGCAGTGAAGTGAAGAGTTTTGAAGCAATTGACTCTAAAAACAAGAATAATTTATATTAAAGTATTTAATGGAAAATGTAACAGTTCAGAGAGTTTAGAAATATTATCTTCATTAAGAAGTAGCTTAATAAACACAATACCTTAAAAAAGTTTGTCTTATTTTTGAAGAGGGCAGATTAAAAATATTTTCTGTTCAAACATGTGTTTAAGCCGGAAATGTAATACTTTTAAAATTTATCATTTCGTATTTTTTTCCTGCTAAGTTCTTCAATTGATTATAACAATATCATTCGAAATATTTTGCTTGCATAATTTTCGGCAGTGGCGCATATTCCAAAGGTCGTGAGTCCGAATCCCACCGGCTGAAGGCCGCAAAGTGTTACTGGTGCACAGTAAATCTGTAGGGATCACAAAGTAATCCAAGTTACCATAACAAATCAGAACCTCTGAGGGTATTAGATCGGAGATCGTTCTCTGGTTCTGGTCAAAACTATGGTCTGCGAATGAATGAATAGCGAGTAAATGAATGTACTCTGTAAAACGGGTTGTGACATAAGTGTGTTCTAAAGTCGAATTTTTGGCCATACATCGAGCCAATGGTATAAAAAGAAGTGCATTCTTCTGTTTTGGTCGGATGCTATTGGCAAGAGGCGTTAGATAACATCAACAATACATTTCTGAGGATCAATATTCAAGACAAGAAATAGAATTTGTTATATAAAGTCAATATTTACTAACAACGCATTATTGCATTTAAAATTTAACAATAAAGACAAACATTTTTAATTTATTTTTTATCTTTATACACTTTGAAAAGTGGTAAAGTTTTCTAAAATAAGCACTTTCGTGTGGGATATTGTTACTAGATCCTGTTTTTTTGCAGCATCATTGCAAAATGTTTTTTTTTTTTTTTGCTGCTCAAAATAATGATTACCATTAACAATTCAAATTATAGAGCTGTAGGTATAGAGGTTTATTAATAAATGTTGATTCAACATAGTGTGCGAACATAGTGTTGAGGATATCGTAATTACCTGGACGGAATTCTTGCGGAGTGATTATATAGTCGCTATAGTCGAAGCATTCTGAAAATTGCTCTTTTCTTTGTTGCTGAAAGTAGCATATATTACTGTTGATCAGTTACAAAATTCCAAAATAAAATTTAAAATTAGTGCAAAAAATATTTTTGGTTCTTATTTTGTTTCAAATCTTTCTTTAAACACAGGCCAACTAACTAAAAACTAATTTTTGACTTTTTTTCACTAAAGTTTGAATTAAAAGTTCTTGTATGTAGAAAATAATAAGTAAAGATTCCAAACAAAAAGTTGATTTTTTCGATTTTTTGACAACAACTGGTCACAATTTAAAGTAAGTTGCATAAAATTTGTAATTTTACTGAACTGGAAAAAAAATTGTTGAGTGCAACTCAACACCTGAAATGCTGAGTTTGCCCTTACTATAAATGAAGTTGAAAAATACATAGTTTTGTCCAAAATACTTTAAATTTAAGAGTTATAAAGTTTATAAAATTACATCCTGGAAGAAAAATTAAACTCTGAAAGTCAATTAAGTTTTAAATTTTAATATTAGGAGCTCGGAACCTTATTTTAGTACTTCAAGTTATTTAATTATGTATTGTACATATTTATAAGAAAACGGATCCTTTAATTAAAATAAACTTTTGGGATGCAAAAACTACTATATTCTAAATTTGACAAATTTCTTTGTATTCTGTTCCGAACGTCAAGTGTATGTATATATAAAAACAAATAAGAGATAAAAGCACAAAGAAATCAAGGTAAGAAAAAAAAAGGATTTTAAATATAAGAAAAAAAAATTCAAGATAAAACACAAACATATTGCGAGAAGGGAGAAGGATGATATGAAAAATAACTTTTAAAAATAATTTAGGATATTTTCGTGACTAAGTTGCCAGATTACGAATTATGAAATTAAAGCGCAAATAGAAGGTAGTGGGATATATCTCTAAGGTTGTCTGTTTGTTTTGTTTTAAGTTCTTTAAATTTATTTCCTTTTTTCAGTTTTTCTCTTTTCAAACTTAAGACTTAAGGTTATTCAATAAGTGCATTTATAAAATAATTCAAACTCGAACCTGTGACATTTTACTTTCTTTAAGACCAAGTTTTCTCTCGTCGAATATACATACTTTTACTTGAATCTTCAATGTTTCAATATATAATCTTCATCTGACTTACTCTTGTTTCTATTTTTAGGGAAGACAAGGATGTAGAGTTGTTTATGGTATTTCGCAACAAGCCTGCAGAAACTGCTGCTGTACTGACTGTGTGGCAATTTCTCCCACAAGCTTCCATGTTGTCAATATTTATTATTCATATTTTTAATTGGTGCTTTTCAATGAATTCTGCTATTTCTTGCTGTTTATCTAATTTTTGGGTGTGGTATTTTAAATTAAATTACAATTTCCTTAAATATTTCTTTCAGTTTTAACATTAGCGACTTAGTGCTGGTTTTACGCTGTTTAAAATTGTTGGATATTTCCCCAACGACTTCCGAATTTAAATACCATTAAAAAAAATTTTCTAATACAGTGTTTTCTGAACTTTCTTGCCTTTATCAGAGAGATATCAGTGAGATCTGTCATCCAAAATACAATTGAATTGGTACCATGCAGTGATCTAACTTGGCGCTGCCTTCGCTGTTTAACAGCTTTGGCATTGTTAGACATTTTCCTCACTAATTTGAAAACTATTAAATTTTTTTTAATCAGTGAGATCCTTCTTACATTTATTAAAAAGGTTAAAAAGTCCCTCACAACAATAGTGGCATAAGTAAATTTGTCTATGTGCTTAAACCACCACTAGATGTAGAAATTATAAGGACGACATTTGCAAATATATGACTTGATGATTAGTCAAAAAATAGTTGAGACATTTTTACGCCTGTCGAAAAAAATTAATTTCTTTTAAGCAACGTTCCATAATTTTGTTATATTGCTGCGATATATTAATACTCAAAAATATTAATACGTGATATTCGTAATATGTATCTTTGAATTTCAAAGTTTCAATTTCAATTCTATGCTCACCTGCAAGTTCCGGGTACATTTGTATTCGGTATTAAACTGGCACAATGATTGCACACTTTTTCATTTTCTTGAAATAGTATTTCATCGTGTTCAGGTCCACATTCAGGGTCGTCAGGGTTAAGGGATAGTGCCACAACTAGAATCACCATATTTATTAAAGTAATATACAATTTGCTCATATTTAGATCTAAAAAGAGAGATAAATGTAAAATTTAAGAAATCGATGCATATGTAGTAGAAAAATTATTTACTGGCTTCTGTAAGAAAGAGTAAATGACTTGAATGAGCAAAACAAAAGAGTAAGAGACTTCTGTAAAGTAGCAATTCTTAGTATTGAATAAAATATTGTGAATTAGGAAAAATAAATGCTATTGATAATACTGATCAAATAATATTATTTGGGAAGCTTTCAACTTCAGAAATAGTAATCGAAGCACCCAGAATAGTTTGTATAACTGAATAAAACTAATAACTGAATAAGAACAGAATTAAAAATTAGTATAGGAGATTTATTAGTTTGTTAGTTGTTTCAAAAAATTGTAATTACCCCATATATTCTCATTTCAAAGAGAACATATTTGCCACTGATTCAAATTTGTTTACTTTAAGTTGAATTAAAACCTTTCTGCAGCATGAGCAAAGGAAAAAAATATAAATAAATTATTGCTGTTGTTTCTGATACCATTTGCCAATATCAGTAAGCCTACTGGGTCAAACCAAGCAAATTCAAGACAGAGTGTGCGTTCCGTGTTTCTGGGTTGCCTCATCTATGTTTCAGCAACACACGTCACAGCCCGTATATGGAGCGAACCCATTCATAAATCCATTAATTTATCCTCAAATCGCAATTTTGAATTGAGCAAGGGAATGATTAATCTCCAATTTAGTACCATCTGGGTATTGTATTATCATGGGAATATGGAATACCAGTCACCATTTCCTACACTGGGAGACTTCGGCCGGCGGGGATCGAACACATGACATGGGACCAACGCCCTACCAACCAGGCTATTCCGCTCATAAATAAATAAATAAAATAAACTTACAAATTATGACACATTTTAAATGTGTTAAGAAATATCCTGTAGTTTGTACTAAAATGTATCTAAAATTACTAAATTAATTGTATTAAAATTAATGTTAAAACTCTACTAATAATCACACTTCTTAAAACTACGAAGATATTTGGGGTTTTGGATGCTAGTAAGATATTAAATACCAACCAAGTGAGTAAAAAAGTCAACAACCTAAATAAATGTTAATTCAATCATCATATTTTCACGTAATAGAACTCAATATTTCTTGGTCTCAAAGCTAAATAAACTAATTAGTTAATCTGGACTATATTTTACGCTACGAATTCAGACCCAAAAATGCAGTTTCTGTAAATAAATATGCCTTTTTTCGACGGATTTAATCCTTTGCCCTTCGAATATAGATTGCCGTAATCTACATCGAAGAACCATTACATTATGACCACCCTGCTAATAACATGTAGGACCACCCTTAGCCCTCAAAACTGCTAGCACCCGCCGTGGCATTGATTCCACAAAATGATGATAGGTAGTCAGAGGAATCTGGTACCAAGCGCTCACCAACTGGTCCTGCAATTCCTTCACATTGCGACGGGGTAGCGTGGCAACACGAATTTGGCTTTCCAAGTAGGACCACAAATGCTCCATTGGATTAAGGTCAAGTGAATTTGGGGCCAAGACATGACTTGAAAGTCACTGGAATGTTCCTCGAACCAATCCATGACGATTCGACCTTTATAACATGGTGCATTATCCTGTTGGTAAACACCAGCCCCCGCAGGAAAAACTGTTGGGTTAACCTGGTCTGCAACTATATTCAACTAGCTTACAGACGTCAGGGATTGTTCTATGAGGATTATGGGTCCTAACTGCCCCATGAAAACATTGTTCCTGGGCGAGAAACCATGAAAACCTGGACGAGCCCATTGTTATAGATGGAAGGTGGTCATAATGTAATGGCTCTTCGGTGTATAATCCTGAAAACACACTACCTTACAATAATGGAAGAGACATTTTCAATTTTAATAATATTTTTAAACTTCTCATGAAATTCTTATAACTATTTTGTAATTTTAGAAGTGTTTAGGTAAGGCGATTTTTCGTAGTTAGCAATAAAGTTTGAAGCTTTCAGGGGTTTGACAGGCTGACAATAAATGACGAATAAAAAATATTTTTTGAACACTCTATGCTAGAAAATGTAGCAATAAGCTGGTAGCTTGTATTGATCACTTTGGTTACTATTCGCAATAGCTGCTTAAAATTTCGTCAATCTAGATTAAATATTTACGGAGATATGAATACTTTTATAAAAAAAAATTTTTTTAAATTATATTTTTACTCTAACTCTAAAAATGTTTCGTAAATTTAAGCAAAGATTTTGGAGCAACTTAAAATTAATTACAAAATTATTGTTTCAAAATTTGAAAATATTTAAAAATGCTCAATACGTGAGAATTTAAAGTAGTTCTTTTGTACTGCGTATGCGCGGGAAAATAGTTGTAGTAAATCGTGTTTGGCAACTAATGAAAAAAGAACTTGATTTAAATACCCTAGGAGTGGAAAACGTTTAAAGCAATTTCTTAAGTAGTACTTTTACTTTTTTTAAATTAAAGCTCAAAATAATTAAGGGCTTTCAGTAAATTGCATTACGTAGCATTGCAAGTTACACTACCCAATGATAACCAGACAGCAAAGATAAAATTAAATATGTGAAAAATCTCTTATCGTTTTGAACTTACAAAGTACATAATCGTTTAAAGTACAAAAACTACTTAGAAAATTGATTGAAACTTTTTAAGTTTTTGAAATATTTAAATTAAATTTTTTCAGAAGTTGCCAAATAAAATTCACTATGAAATTATGAAAAAATATTTTTAAATTTATTTCGCTCATGTTCAGTACATAAGAATTATTTTAAATACTCATGTCTGGTTCATTTTGTAAAAAAAAATTATAATGAATTTTTTGTAATTAATTTTGTAATCAATTATTTTGTAGTTAATTTTAAAATCCTCCAAAATTTTGTTTAATTTTACTAAATATTTTTAAGCAATAAAAAAAAACATAGGACAATAATACATTATAGAAAAAAAAACATATGACAAACAAATTAGTTTTTTTAAAAATAAAAATATTCATATCTCCATAAATATTTAAGCTAGATTTACGAAAGTTTATGCAGTTATTGCAAATAACAGCCTACGTAATCTATGCGAGTTAAAAGCTTATTGCTTTATTATCTGGCATTTGTTGTTTAAACATATTTGTTTTTTTCCTAATTTATTGCCGTTCGCTAAAACCCCACAAAAGCTCAAACTTTCTTAAAAAGTATGAAAAACTACGTGAACTAAACACTTCAAAAATTACAAAAAAGCCCCGTAAGTATTTCTTGAGAAATTGAAAAAAAAAATCAAAAACTGAAAGTGTTTCTTCCATTATTGTAGGGTAGCGTCCGATAATTAAGGCAAGAGAGCAGTCCAAAGATTGGATCCCTTAATTTTCAATTTTTGAGCATATCACAATAACTTGGAAATTTTTAAGCGATTTAAAATTTTTTAAATAAATTCGTTTATTCCTCGATAATTTCATGTAAAAAAATGCAAGTGATTTCATATTTATCAAAACCATTCAAAGCAATTCTAAATTGTGAGATTCAAATCTGTTATATAATTTAAAAATATGTAAATCTGAATGATAAAATGCAATATTTGACCAATATCAGTCGAATATTTATGTTAAAAGATTAAGAAGTTTATATTTTCAGATTTATATATCTGAACTATTTGAAAAAATTTACTTAACTATAATTCTTCGAAGTTATTGGTCTTAAAGGTATACGAAATCTTTTAAAGTGAATCAAAAAAGTTTTGAGCTTAATTATAAAATTTGTTTGTCCAAAGATAATTTCATGTCAATATTTTTTTAACAATTATTATCTACTCTTTTATTTAATAATTGTCAAAGGAATTTGAATTGTAAAGTCTAGAAATTTTTACACCATTTTATAATATGTAATTTTAAATTACAAAATACTATATTTGAATGAAATGGGTCTAAAAATTCTCAAGATATTTAAATTTATACGATTTTTGAAATCGGGCAATTCAGAAGCTACATCCGATATTTTGAGATTCGTAAATACTTTGAGAAAATGATGAATTTATTAAAAAAAATGACTTCTTTGCCTCTGATTTTGTAGCTTAAGATATCGCGCAAATTATTTGCATATTTCGGGTCAGGTTCTCGAACCATAAAGACTGAGTCCTTACATGAAACTCGCATCATTTGATCAAAAATTATTGTTGACGTTCTCATTTTTTTGCACTCAGGAAAAAAAACAAGTTTACAAATTGAATAGATATTGAGTTTAATATTTCGCCAAGAATTCGATACATATTGAAGTTAAAAACACGCTAATCACAATTTTAGTTAAAAAAAAGTTTCTGGAAAAAGCATCCGAAAGCTTGTAAAAAAGTCGACAGAAAAAAGTTTCAGATAAGCAAAATTTCAAATTAATATTTATTTTCAAATAATATTATGAACTTTCAGTAATTTCACTTTTAAATATTATTTTTTTCTGCTAAAATTTCATAATTCATTGATTGAGGAAATGCTGAAATGCCAAAATCTGCTAAAATACTAAAATATGGGAAATGCTAAAATCTGCCAATTGCTAACTGGACTGAATAAAGGGAATGAGAAAAAAACATACTAAATAAGATTTTCTTTCACAAAATTGGAAAAAAAAAATTATGAAAAATCTCAAATTAAAAATAACTGTAACACGCTGCAAAATTAAAAAGAAAAGATTTATGCAGTTGTCTACTGATATCTAAAATTTTATACGTTTTCATCTGGGGGAAATTTTAAATGAATTTTTAGGTCTATTACTTTGAAAAAATAATTACTATTGCTTAAAGACTTTACAAAAAAATTTCAGTTTAAATCATTATAAGATACCATATTTTCTAAAATAATAGCAATGTACTACCCTACTTTGAAAAAGAAGAAAGATTTCTGATTAAATATACTCGATAAAAAAATTTCTTCGAATGAAAAATATGCAGATTTTTAAAATATTCTTAATGTACAAGAAAATTTCTTAATATTCATTATAAAATTTAGCAATGACTACTTACTTTTCTCTTTAACAAAACAGCTTCTGGAATGCTATGATGAATGATTTTGTACCATATTACGCATAAATTCCTTTTCTCATAAATTTAACACATGTGAAAAATTGCTTCTCACATAACACCTGTTTCATGAAATTGAACGTTATAATTTGGAAAAGCAATTTATTCTAACAAGACATATCATTTCTGTTATTATTTGATAAATATATATATACGCAACCATATATTACAACGTATTTAATTTTCGTAATTTAGTATAAGATTAGAATAATGATATTTTAAAATATTTTTGTATAAGAATATGTTTTTTGTAAAGCCCCACTTAGTAGAATTCAGATACTGTGTAATATAACGATTACAACTCAGTTGAATGAATTTTGTTTACTCTATACAGGGTGCTCCTAAAATATATGTCAAAAATGTAAAGGTAGGTAGAGGGGACCTAAATAAGCATATTTCGTATAGGATTGTGTGTGCGGAATCGAATTTTCTTTTGTTTTTACTTGTCTTTTCAGTTTCCTTTGATTCGTACTGCTTTACAAGCTAGTGATTAAATGTGCCATTACCGCACACACATTCCTATCCTAAATATGCTTATTTATGTCCCTTCTACCTACCTTTACATATTTGACAGATATTTCTGGACCACCCTGTATAAAGTGCTATATGCTGCAATTGCTTTTGGAATTAGTATTTATTGCATGGGTTATTTCACATCAAAATTGGAAAAAAATAAGATTTGTTAATCCCTTATAGTATATAATTGTATGCAAAATTTTATTAATTATTATTATTGGTAAATATCCCAATTACCTGTATCTGGGTAAATCATAAATGTTGCAAAAAAGTATTTAACAGAGTCAGATATATATATATAAGATGGAA
>NC_092206.1:68344102-68389753 GCF_043381705.1 Parasteatoda tepidariorum
GTTATGCTCGTAATAGATTATGCCAATCACAGAAGACTTCTGGTTAGTAACGCACAAAACAGCCAATCAAAATTGAGAACGCATGTATGTGAAAAGGTAATAATTTTTAATAATGCTGTCAAAAAATACAAAACACAAACTGACCTCAAATAAAACTTAGAGGACTTCGAATCAAATAATTAAGAAAACTCTACTATTACATTTATAAAAAGGAAGATTTATTAACTCAACATCAAAATTATAACTTCGCCATTCCAAAAAAAATAAATAAATAAATAAATAAATAAACATCTCGCATTTGTTACGTAAAGCTATAAAAAGACCGAACGATTATTTATGCAAACGATTATATATGATTATTATGAACTAAACTTTATGCAAACGATTGCTTATGACGTCATTAGATAACAGTGTCATTAACACAATATTATCCAGTGTTTATTAATAATTTTGAGTGGCAATGTAAAAAGATAGTAGTAGTAGTAGATAGTAGAAACATTTTATAATAAAATGCTTGTTTTGATAGAACGCAGTTATTTATTTTAGAATTCCAATATATTTTAATAGCTGTAATAGCGCAGCAATTATCGGGGGATGGCGAGCGGCAGTGAGCAGGGGGCGGAGCCCTCTCTTTAGACCATTTTTTGGGCTTATATACATTCATTGCTTTGTTTATGAAATTCCTTAAAGTGTTCCCATGTATTTTCGTGCTGTCTAGAGAAAATATAAAAAATAAGGTAAACAATTATAAGACGGTGAAGACATAGTTCAAAGGTTCATTTTAATACACAAACAAGTTTCTGTTTTTAAAATCATTTTTGGTAGCATAAGCTGACCGCTATAGGAAACCATCGTTTTCTTGAGGCGACTCTTCAACATCATCTACTTCAAAGTATTCTTTGTTCATCAATTTGGTACAAGATGTGAAAAACTCTTCACGAAAACAATTTTTGCTAAAAATGGGGAAAATAAAATTTTTATTATAACTCATGCATATTTTATTCAAAAAAAATATTAGACTTGTTTTTAGAAAACTCCTGATTGCATAAAAATGTTTATCAATGAAAATAATAATCAAATTTAAGGGAATAAAATCTTCCGAGCATTTTAATGTAAATTAAAGCGTTAAGTCCGTTGTAGGCCAGAAGGGTCAAGGAGTATAACTCCATAATTTTGTGACCAACAGTATGATTATGACAGTAATGCCAGCATTGAGATCCCTGGTTGTCTTTACTTCCCAGAAAAGCTGGCACGCAACGATCTGAAATTGACTGGAAAAAACGTATACCGCGTAATGCACCCAAATGTATGCATCAATGTACAATGTTTTTTTTTAAAACTAAAATGAGAGAGAGGTTGAGTCGAATTCTAATTCAAATATCCAATCAATACTTACCTAAACATATACAAAAATAGCAATGCAATATAGTAAATAAATTTTTAAATAGTTAGGGAATAAATATATCTAAAGAATAGGAAATGATGGTAGATAACAATTGAAGGACTTGTGAGCAATGTAATGACAACCCACATTTTCAAAGAGTTCAGAAGGATAATTTTTACGAACGCTTTGGAAGAGATTTTCTTGCTGGAAATGAAATGTGCTGGCTAAATATCTATCGTAGTTACACTAGGCGACAGTTTGTTGTAAAAGTTGCACTCTTTGAATGAAAGAGTTGCTTATAAGTATATTATATAAAGATCTTCAAATACTTTATTATTTTAACTTATTTTAAAAACTATAACGCAAATTATTTTCAAAAATTGATTTTTGGTATAGTGTGAAAAGTGTAATCATCGGGATGTTTTAGCTCATAGAAAAGGGCATCACAAATATATATCCTGGAATTCAAACCCGGGACTAAGCTGCAATTGATCCATCTTGGTAATGTCTTTTTTAAGCCCGTGTTTTTTAACTTGAATAAGGGCTTTAAATGAATCGAACTTTGTAATGGGCACGCGAGCAGGGGTAACATTAACTAAATCAATAAATACTATGAATAATAATGTTTTTGTTTTAATACTTTCTATAGGGGCCTGTCTAGTCGAACTGTTTTGCCTTCCCTCCAATTGCTATTTAAAATGGAGGTAGCGGGTATGAATCAAATCTTAACCTTGGATGAGTAAGAATAAATAAATAAATAAAGAAATTTTGTTTAGATACATATACAGGCTCGTATGCTTAATGTAAAGAATTGCAATGGCTCTTCTTTGCATTAAGCATACGATCTTAGTTGTTGTAATGGCTTGCTTTTGCCAAATTCAGAACAAATAGCACAAAAATAAGAAAAATAGCACAAAGATGTTAAATCCGTTACCTTTGTGTATGAGAGCGTATGATGAATATACACCAAAGAGCCATTACATTATGACCACCCTCCATCTATAACAATGGGCTCGCCCAGGTTTCCATGGTTTCTCGCCCAGGAACAATGTTTTCATGGGGCTCATTAGGACCCATAATCCTCATAGAACAATCCCTGACGTCTGTAAGCTACTTGAACATAGTTGCAGACCAGGTTCACCCATTCATGGCAACAGTTTTTACTGCCGGGGATGGTGTATACAAACAGGATTATGCACCATGTCATAAGGCTCGAATCGTCATGGATTGGTTCGAGGAGCATTCCAGTGACTTTCAAGTCATGTCATGGCCCCAAAATTCACCTGACCTTAATCCAATAGAGCATTGTGGCACACTACCTATCAGCATCTTGTGGAATCAAGGCCACGGCGGGTGCTAGCAGTTTTGAGGGCTATAGGTGGTCCTACATGTTATTAGCAGGGTGGTCATAATGTAATGGCTCTTCAGTGTATATTACTCCTCTAATACAGTGAACCCTATAACCCTATTGTTGTTTTTCTTGCAATTAATGTTAGAGAACTTCCTCACCGTGAGGTATTACTGTTCCGCTAACAGCTCTAACTGTAGTTGAATAGTATTAGAATTCCGGTATAGTACTGGAAGTATATTCTTGCTCCAAAATGTGCTTTCTGATTTTCAAATAAAAAAGTATTTTTAGTTGCTCTTTATATTTACAAGGAGACCCACATATGTGTGTAAATAAATAAATAAATCCTACTATTCTCTTAAAAATGGTTTAGTTTGACATATCCTTAGTTTGATAACTTTAGTTTGATATATCTAAATTTAGTATCTTTAAGACACTTTAATTAAAAGTTTGAAGTCATCGTTCTTGTCCTTTCCGCTTGTTATAATTAAGAAATGCATGAACATACAAAATAAATAAAAAAATAATTCATCGTTATATATTTCTTGTCAACAATTAAAATAAATCATAGTGTTAAAAGATAATTACTAATCTATTTGGTAAAAGGCATGGACATCAAATGGTTCAAATTTCCAAATAAATGGTAAAATGAGTGGCAAATCTGAAGAACATTTTATAATGTTTTTGTGATACTTTAAATCACAGTAATAATGGCACATTTGTTTATATAAAATTACGTTTTAGTTTTGTATTTTTACTAAATGTGTCATAATAAGAACTATAATTTTTGAAATCGTGAACTCCGGTAAGGAATGGAAAAATTAATAACTAAATGGTTTAAATACCGTATATTTTGGTTTAATTATTGGAAAAAGTATTTTTTTTTAAAACCAGATATACTTTTACCATACAAATAAGGTAATTTTGCCAGAATTTATTTCACCGCTTACAGGTTCTTTTTTAAATTCTTGTGAAAATTTCTGTTGTTCAATATAAGAAAATTTTTTACATACCTGCATTTTTCAAAAGTCGTTTCATTTTTCAGTTCATCAGTGCAGAACTGGCAGACTTTCTCATTGTTTGCAAAAAGTTGTGAGTCAAAACCAACTGGACAATTGAGATCTTCAGGACTAAGTGCCAAAGTTGCTACAAATACGCCAAGTAGCAGCAAAGCAGAATTCAATTTGTTCATTTTCTATCTTGAGAGAAAAATATTGAAAATCTCAATAAAGCACTGAATAGTTATTTTTATCATAACAGTCATTCAAATATTAAATAAATTATCTCAAGAAGTTGAAGTGGAAATGTATGCTTGGTTATGTTAAAACTTCATCAACTTCAAAAATTAAGGTTGAAGACAGTCTGCATTTCGAGCATTCATTCATTTAGAGACGCTTGTTTCATGACCCTCTTACATGTAAATGGTAAAAACAAGCCAAATTTGAGAGAATAACAGCAACATTGTCACTAAATAATTAAGAAATGTGGCAAGAAAAATCCATATATCAGAGCGGAATGACAGTGGTCAAAAGAGGTGAATCATAACAGGATATTGTTCCAAGCGGAATAACATAAAATGACGAGTCAATATTATTACAAGGGCATCAAAATTTCCAATGAATGAACCAAAATTAAGGAGAATCAAGATAAGCCGGTGCGACAGGGATTGAAAAACATTTTAATGTGAAAGTGTCTTGTAATTAAATGTAAACCAAAGGCTCTAACAACACGTGGTAATAGATTATTTATTGAATTTTCGATGACGGACATACCTGTGATCCGGACATATATTACCCATTGTAGATCAGGTTGCATTTTTAAGGTATATGGTAAATCCCAGGCGATAATATAAAACCTTGACTTCATTAAGCAAACCAAATGTCATTTAAAATTTAGATTAAGGAAGCATAAAAGTTTGTACGCCTTCAAGATTTCGACAAATAATTCATCGTTGTTCCTTGCTAGAACCTTGGCCATAATATTAACTTCGAGAATGCCAAAGTTTCTTCAATCCTGTCAGACCTGTCCTCCTTAATGCTCTGGACTCTTCTTCTTTTTTTCTTTCCATATGATGCCGATGTTCTTGTTAATGACAGTTTCTGCTCCTCCATTTTGTTTGGAAAGGTATCGTACCCTGATTTTTCTCCACTGCAGTGTTAAATTTTTTTACTTTTCTTTAAAAAAAATCTGTTAACTTTTCATTATTCACGTGTTGGTGATTCTTGTTTTGAAGACTGTTATTATGTTGACTTTTTACAACTTAATTTTGGAAGCTAATTAAGTTTTTCTTTTATTCAAACAGTACTTTTAAAATTAATATCTGCTATATATATCTGAGCATGAGTTATGAGACGGTTTGAAAAATGTTTAAACATTGCCTCCAGAAGAAGTAATATTTTAGATAATGAAATTTTGCGTATTGTCTTTTTCTTCTTCTTTTATTTACTCTAAAAATAATGAAGCTGTGGACGTAGAATATCGTTTTTTTTACTGTTGACAGGAAGGCAGAGTTAATGATCTAAGTTCGGCGTTAGTTTTTTATCGCCATTTTAATCTACACCGAAACGAAACAATGAAATATGACGAAAACTAAATTTAATGTCGCATAAAAAGCTTTATCTTTATGGAAAAAGAAATAGCAACAAAATTCAAGTTGAATTGCAGTAATAAACTTGGTATTTTTGATTAAACTTCCATTTTCAAGAGCACCGTGTTCAATTGTTGCGTTTGCATCATTTCCTCTTTTAAAACTAATGTCTTTTAGTAACAACAAATTTATAACTCCTTTGGGGGCTCATTGTATTGTGTCTCTGAGCTTCTTATTCTGGGCAGAGATAAAAATGCCGTTTAAAAAATTGAATACAGCTTAAAATGCGCATTTCAGAAGACAGACATAACTCAAAATACGTCTATAAGAAAAGGAAAATTTGATTCGTTTTTAAAACTTCCCTGAAGAATTTATTTTTTAATTAATGAATTAATGCAGCGGTTCCGAATAGGGGTATGGAGTATGGTATATTTTGACAGAGCCCCTAGTTCATGAATAAAATTAGTAGCTGTGAGCAAAAAACTAACCAAAAAAGTTGTAACGATAATAGACTGTAAATTAATTTGATCATATATAATGTGAAAAATAAAACTTATTCAGTCACCGCTTTACTAATAAGAAACTTCAAATTATAAGTTTTATGCCAAAAAGTTAAATTTGCAGGCCTGGAATGACATTTAGACTAGTTCTGATTTTTTTTTTGTACGAGTCAAAACATATAAAATACGCTGGATTATAGTTTGCAGAAAGAATTGTTATAATTGTTGAGAAAAACATAATACGTTATTCCAGAATTTGATAATTTTACATTAAAAATTTTAATAAGAAATAATAATGCAATTTTTTATTAAATGTAGATCGTTTTCATAATTTATTCAATATATTGTTATTAGAAGAAATATCGTTTGAAAAAAAAATTCAGAGTTATTTTGTGTTGTTAGCTTAAATAATTTCATGAAACTAACAATGATGGCAAATTAATGATGATTTGCTGTTTGAATATAAATAAAAAGACAGATTTCAAGAATTATTTCCTGTTTAAAGAGTTTAAACTCTCGGAACCCTTGTGAAGCTTTTATCAAACCCCAGGGTTCCCTTTGGAAACCGCTGAATTAGTGGAGATAAGTAAAAACGGAAAGCAATAAGCACAACTTTTAAAAATTTGCTGGGCTTTAAAAGCCAACTGTTCTCACGGGTCCTTTAAATACATAAAAGTGACTTTTAACTTACATCGTACAAAATTGAATTTTTTTAAAATCACTTTATTTTTTATTATGCTGAATATTATGAGATTGCTTGAAAAGTTACTTCTGTAATATATCTTTGCCACCCTGACTTCGAAGTGCACGACTTTGACCCGTAATGATTCTGCTTTAGTGTTTAAAAAAATAAAGAAAAATGAGCACGAAATTGTTTACTTAGTTGTTATTTCCACGGAAGGTCAATTAATATACAAGTATTTTGCAATATTAATTGTAGTCGCAATAATATTGCAAAATTTTTTAAGAGTTCAGACGACCTTTTTCAAAATTCTGTTTCTCGGTAACTAATCGACCGATTTCGCCCAAATTTTGCATTTTGCCACTTAAAATTTTACTACTTAAAATGACATAAAAATTGTATACTTTACAATTCTAAATTTCTTCGGCTATTATTAAGTAAAATAATAAATATTAATTAAAAGTTATAATTTGCACGGAATTATCTTTGGATAAATGAATTTTATAATTGTGTGCAAAAATTCTTTTTTTTTTTAAATTGCTTAAAAATTTCTTGAGATACAGTGAAATACACAAAAAGTAAAATTAACATAAGGGTTACAAACTTTATATCGTTTTCCTGAACAAGCTATTGGGACCTTCTTTCCCAGATTGTGTCTACCTCTGACATTTTGGAGCTTAAAAATATGATATCCTTGAAAAAAAGGTAAATTTATTCAGAGAAATGTCGTCTTTGCACCTGATTTCGTAACTTAAAAAATATCGTCTGCAATAATTAATTAACATATTTTTGGTAATTTTTTGTGTACTGCACTACCACAGCAGCTCTCACTTGTTTTCGAGAAATGGAAGATTTGAATCCGTTGCTCGTTATTTTTCTGACCTATATGTACAATACAAAAGAAGGGTGAGTTAAAAAATAACTTTAGAGCACCTTGTTTAATGATCAGATTTACACACATAAACGAAAATCTAATTGACTTAGAGTGTTGACCTCATGTATGCTAAGGCAGTTGTGCTAACTGTGAATTAAGTAATGAAATCAGACAGAAAAAGTGTAAATTTTTTGAATAAGCATGCCTTTTTTCGACAAATTTTAATTCTTTCTATTAAGAAAAATGGAGTCTAGCCTCTAATTCGAAATTGTTCTAATAGTCTAGTTAGTATGGGGATCGAAAGTTTTATTTCATTAATTACATTTTTTGAATGTTTCACACTGTCCCGAGAACTTTCTAAATGAATCGAAAACATTTGCACTAGCATCGCCTGATTGTAGCCTTGGCCCAATAGGCATGGACCGACAATTTCTGAAGGGCCTGAAAAAATAGTAAAGGTTGGATAGCTTTGTGTTGGTTAAAGTACTAAATAAAAAATAATTATAGCTTACAGTAAAAAATAATTCAGTTAATCAGTGACTTTTAGCAAAAATCGCTTATTTCAATTATTTATGGTCTCCTAACTATTTTTATTTTGATACATCATTGATTTGTTGTTTTATATTTTGCTTTAATTTATAGATACATGAACTTTTTCTTAGAAAATAGTCTTCAACTGTCTGCTTTCAAAATTTCGTAGAATGTTTCTCTTGAATCATGCAGTTCAATAGATTCTTTTTTATTTTTAGGACTACTCTTCAGTAATTTAATTTCAAAAATGTCTGGTAAGGGGCCCAGAAAATTTGGTGGGCCTTGGGCCTGAATTTGTCTTGATCGGTCCCTGTGCACTAGCTTATTCTAAGATAAATCAGTGTGAAAAATAAACTTCAATAATTACTTATTGTTTAATATTTATAAAAAAAAAATAAATAAATAAAAAAAACTGGCAGACTGAAGTTTCGCGATATTTCCGGGCTGGAGTGTTCAAAAGTAAAGCGCCAAGAAGACTTATTTTTTTAACTCTAAATCATGTTTAATTCTTAATCTATACATGAGATGGTAGAATCAGACTATTTATAAAGCGTTTAGAGATAGTTAGTTTATTTTAAACTAGATGTCAGCACTAAACTAAATAATAAGTTGAAAACAAATAGGAGGCTAAAAATTAGTCACGGAATTAAAAATGAGCACTTATTGTACGCGCACTTCTTGAATAAAACTAAAATACACCTTTATGACCGTTTTCCTCAAAATTAGAGATCATGAAATCTGTATCGTACGGAACGTAGATTTCTACATCATTTTAAAATAGGTAATTTTTAAGAATTATATTTATGCAAATTTTTTTTCTAATGTTTCTGCAGAAATAAAAATCTAAAATTAATGCTTATTTAAAATTTTTAACATAAATAAATTCAAAATCACATACTTTGTAATTCTGCAAAAAAAATTTTATCCATTTAAAATCAATTTGAATTGTTTTGATAAATAAAAAATCAATTGTATTTTTTATTTATTATTTGTGTATTACTTGTGGAATTACAAACGATTGAACAAGACTTATTATTGTGAGAAAAATTTTTCGATCCGTTTAAAAAAATCTCTGGTAAATTACAAAAAACTACACAAAAAATGAAATTGACATTAAAGGGTCTAACTTTTAACCACACTTTCCTAAGTAAATTATTAAAACCTTTTTTTACAGATTGCGATTTTTCAGATGTTTTGAGAATTAAAATTCCAAATCGGACGTAAAAGGTACGTTTAATCAAAGAAGGGGTATTTTTTGTGATTGATTTCATAACTTGTTTAGTAGTAGTTATTAACTGACATCATTTGAGATCAACACTTTGAACCAATGAGATTGGTCGAATCGCTTATTAGAAAAAAGTTATTTCAGGTAATGTTCTCCTTTGGGTCACTCTACATATTAAGTCTAAGGGGCTTAAAATTTGTGAACCATTTTTATCAATTAATTTGCCGAAAACGTGACTAAAGTTTTTCTTGTTATACATCTGTCTTATCAATCTACATACTCATATCAAACGACTTAATTAATTTCATTAATTTCTCCAATTAGTAAGGTAACTTCAGTTTCTATTTAACATAAATTGTTTTTTTATTAAATTGGCGGGAATGATTGGATTTTTGAAATGCCATAAGTCATTCTTTTAACAGTGATTTTATATAGAGAAAAAAATAGAATAAAATAAATAAAATAAAGTAAAATAAAATAAAATAAAATAAAATAAAATAAAATAAAATAAAATAAAATAGCATCAGAAAAATAAAAGTTTATTATCATTTTAGGGTATTATATCTCAACATTTTATCCTTTGAATATAAAAACTTGAAAACTTGACTTGAAAAGCTAGAGGTCGCAAACTTGATCCACATTAAGTTTTAACCAATTTACATTTTTTTATGAAATAGCAAGGATAATATTTTGAGCTTCTATTTAAATGACTCTTTTTATAACCTTAATTATTCGCCCTCAAAACTTTTGAATTGGAACAGCAATTTATATGTTACGTTAGTAATGTGTAACAAACTATACAAAGAGATTCATTGCACGGTTTTTTAAACTCGCAATTGTAGGAAGAATAATCAACCAAAATTTTCTTTGGAATTATTATAAAACAACGCGTTGTGGGAATTAATGTTGTATGTAAGGCGTCATTACCTATTTATGTGTTCTTCAAATGAGAATTACGAATTAGGTTTTGATTTTTTATGTAAAAAAATTGATTTTATCCGATTTAATTCAATATTTTTAAGTAGTTGAAAATCGGAGAAAATACAAATAATTTGCATAAAATAACCATGTAAACATAACAGATAATGTTTGTTTAAAGATCCAGACTAAAATTAAATGCTCCAAAAGAACTCGACAATATTATGTTGCTAATTTCATATTATATTATTTTTTATTTATTTAAATAAAAAGTGTTAATCTAAATCAGTTTGTGTTAATACTCTAAATAAGGTATATTCTAAATAAGTTTCTAACATAATTTAAATCAAAGATATCCCAAATTATTATTTTCAGTTTTTTATATTAAGGTATCTGTGTACAAAAACATAAATAATCTATAACTACTTTTTACAAAATTCACATATTGAAATAAACAGTTAGTGTGAAATCTTTTCAAAAATTATAAATTATCATAAAATCATATCTTATATGGTCCATTCGAAAAATTGTTTGACGTATAAGAATTTTTAAACACTTTTGAAATGCGGATATTTTATAGAATTTATGCCATTGTAACAGTAAAATATAGTACTAATTGTCCGAAAAGGGACAAAGTTTTTTGTCGTATACTTAAGATGTTGATGGTGACTTAAAGTGCAAGTACAAGTGTGAAATGCATGTGCAAGTTAAAGAAATGTGCGTTAAAAGAATGTTACTAAATATAAATTAATTAAACTTACTTCGTAGCAATAACCTTCAAAATTAATGACTTCTTTCAATAAATGTGTCTCCACAATGAATTGATATTACTTATATGGAAAACAAAGTTTAAGACACAGCTTTTTGCTGACAGCTTTGATTTCGACGTGACATGGGGGTTGCATTGTTTTTTTAAGTTATAACATCTGCTAACATATTTTTTGTTCATACAAAATGAACGTTTTTAGAGCATGGCTTTGAAAAATAAAGATAAGTAACGCATTTGTAACTAATTTCATTGCAATGTGAAAAAATGAAATAAATATAACATATAAAACTTCAAATTGCTTATAGAATTTAATAAAATTTTCAAGTGCAAGAAATGTGGTTTTTGATGTTCATTTTTGCTTGATTTAAATGTAATTAGGAACAGCAGAATCACTATAGTTCATTTTTAAATTGATAATAATTTTTAAATAACAATTTTCATGATGTTACAGGAGAAAATTACTATATTGTTATCATAGAGCCAGAAATGCAATAAATTTTACCTTATTCTGGCAGTTTTGACCACAGTTTTTGTTTTTCTCAGTGTATGAATACTTCGTTGTTTTAATTATTTTAGTAAATTTTAATACGTAAAAACTATATTTTTATTTATTTTTTCAAAATAAGAAAAATTATGTCCTAATACGAATACGGCTTAAAATGGAAGATCAAGAACTTTTTAACTGCATAATAATTTATTTAAATAACAACCAAAAGCTGACAAATTTTTATATTCGTTTAAAAATGATGTTTCATAAAATCTTGTTTATTTAGATCAAAGGAGTTCAAAATTTATAAAATAAAGTTTTTCAAGGTTGTAAGAGTTGTAAGTAGTAAAAAATACAACACATCGATACATAACAACCATTAATGAAAAATAATTTTAGATTATAAAAAATATTAAGTGATATAATATTTTTTGCTATTATTGGTTATTAATAAACTCAGAAAAATATTAAGAAAATTTTTGAGTCATTATAATAGATAAATCACAATTAATGGAGCCTGAATTACACGCTTATATTACATTTGATGGCCAAATGGTATCAATAATTATTCGTCAGCTTTTGCTTAATAAGCTTACACAAATTTGAGATAACTAATAGACATGTGGGACTTAATTTCGGACAATAATTTTACGGGTATTAAATTTTTTGGGAAATAAACTTTTTGTATTTTATTGTAATAATCTAAGCGGGCAATAATTTTATTTAAATTTTAAAGCTTTTTATATCAGTGGCACTTTTTATATCATGGTCTACCTAGGACTTTTAGAATCCTTTTCAAAGCTAATGTTGAAATAATAAAGTAAAATAAAGTAAAGTAAAGTAAAGTAAAGTAAATAAATAAATAAAAAAATTAAATTAAAGATAAAAGGAAGAAAGTAATTCTATTTCGAAAAGTGAAGAGGAAATTTTTTGTGAAGATAGAATTTTTTTTTCCTATAATTTTTATAAAGACACAAATCTAATAGGTGATTCAATGCTGCAAGATGACTTTTTCTCAATTTCCGTTATTCGCATATACAGAATTATTATTTAAGTAATTTACTTTGACGAAAAAGTTGTCTAATTCTTATAATTTAAAAATTAAAATTGATCTGAAAAATAAGTTTCAATACTTGAAAAAAAATCAAATTTACTTCGTAGCAAACTTTAGTTATTTACTGTAATATTTTCTATACTCTAACTGAATCGTTTGCTTAAATCATTATACAACTGGGTTAATATTTTTATAATTCAAAAAAACACCATCCACAAATTTTCGTATTTTTTCTCAGTCTACCCACGGAGAAAAAAAAAATCTGTGAAATTACGGTAATAACGTTTCGGGTGAGAAATAAAAAGGAAAGAAAAGGAAAAGTAAAAGGAAAAGAAAAAAATAAGTAAATATATATATATATATATATACAATATTCAAACCATTTTTGGTGTCTCCATAGCTTTTAGTGCTCCCATAGAGCCTGGAACATATTAAATGGTACAATTTTCTGGTAGTTCTAACCACATTTTTTTCTCTGTGCATGAATGTACACTTTCATTGATGTTTTTCAACGAATTTTTTTTCTTAAACGTATTTTAGAAAACTACTTTAAAAAGTAGACAAAATTCAATTTTGCATTTCATATGAAATAAAATTCAAATTATTAACATGAGTATAATATTACACCTGAATTATTTTACAACTAACGTCAAAGTATAGTTTAATAAATAAATCTAATTAATTTTATCTAAATGTAATCTAATATGTAAAATCTAGTCTAATATGTAATGATTTCCTTTAAAGTTCCACAATTGTAAAAAAATTATTCTACGTTGTCTGACGCAATGCTCTTAAATTTGTGTCACATATCTGCGATAAGTAGATGGTTTTTTCCATTCATCTTTGTGACAAAGACACAACCGCATGTGACAGCATAAAAGCTGGAGTTATATTAATTCATTTCACAAGACTACAGGATTGCACTATAAATGTTACATTTTAAGTGATTGTGAAATGTTACATTGAGTTGTACTAGAATTACCTAAAACTGTTTGCTTTTTCCAGATTCTTATTGAGCAAAATATTTTTATGGATGAAGTTTCCCCTTTCTTTTAATTTCTTTTAAAGTGTTCTTACAAGTTTTAAATGAACAACGTGTTGTTTTAAAACTATTTACAACTATTTCATTTTTTTCTAGATTTTAATGGTACAATATATTTTGAAGGATAAAGTCGCTTTTTTCTTTTGATTTCCTTTTGCACTAGAACACCCTCCCTAAATAAAATAATAAAGTTAATAAAGGGTTACATATTAGTTTAAATTGAATTACGAGAGTTCTAAGTATGTATCTTTATTATATGCATGCTCAATATCAACTCGATCTCAGCAATATTTTATTTGTGCAATCACGATTTTATCTATTTGAGATTTTGTTCCTGCAAAACCTGTATGAATTACTGTAGGAACAGTAATTTCAAAGACTTTGAAATAATTGTTCGTACAGTAATTAAGAGTCTCCGCATCTCTTTCATGATGCTGCTGATAATATCAATGCGGAAAATGACTTTTGTTCTGTGTTCTTTTTCTTCTTTCATTTCTTATCTTGGAACTCTTTTATACTCAAAGAAGTATTAGTTCTATTAAAAAAAAAAATACTAAGACAAATTTAAAAAAAAGTAGATTTACGGGAAAAAGATGAATTTACAACTACGCGAATGAAATTAAATTATCTTAACGCTTCAAAGTATTTTCCTGAATTCATAATACTTAAAAAAAAAAAAAAAAAAAAAAAAAAAAAANAAAAAAAAAAAAAAAAAAAAAAAAAAAAAAAAAAAAAAAAAAAAACTTCGAAAAATATTGAATCTTGCTTGACAGACATGGAAGACTTAAATAAAATAAACATTAGCAGATAAAACACAGATGTAACGCTTCATTTCTGTTAACTTTTTTATCATGGTTTCTACGTTCAATAGCTTATAAATTTTTTCTCAAGAAATTTTCTTAGAAGATGATTAAAAACTTTCAACTTAAGTTCAAAATCATCCCCTTTAAAGATATTTTCTTAAGCTTGACCGGTAATTATTATTATTATTATTATTTTAAAAAAACAACACATTTAAAAATCAACTAAATATCCATAATTTTTTTTTCCTTTTTAAAAAAATAAAAACAGAATGCAATAAAACGAGAAAAATCTCTTCGATTTTCTTTTTAAAAAAAATCTTTAAAAAATACTTTTAAAAATGATTACTCTCCTTGAAAAAAATATCTAAAGAAAAACTGGTAGGAATGTGTAAAAATATTTTACGTATTGAATATATATAATAACTTAGTAAAAAAAAATATTTTTGTGATTTGTATATGTAACATACAAAATTAAAACTGACGAAATAAAATACTTTAAGTTGCTTTGATAATGTTTTAACTGGGATAATGCTGTGTGAAAAACTTTGAAACCTATTTTTGCCTAAAATGAAAGAAATTTGATATTAGGATATTTATTTAAGAAAGAACATTCTAATATCTACTAAATGTGGTAAGAATATGTAACAATGTAACTTTAAAATATGAGAGAGCAGCACCGAGCAAATTATTTCTAGAGAATTAAAAGAGATAATAAAAATATTAGCTCTTCATAAAATTTCAGTACTGCCAGTGCTGCCATCTGTTACACGATGTCGGGTAATAAAACTCAACAGCGGAAATTTTATATTTTTAAAATGTTAATGATTTTTCAGGTTTTCCTGCAAATTTTTTGAAGGTTATTTCATTAAATTATAAAGCATGTTATTTTGCATTAATTCCGTATATAAACTATATTTTGATCTAATATGTGTTCTTTTTGTTTTGATAAAGTATATGTTCATTTACGTTTAGATAAAATATATGTTCCTTTAAAATGTAAAAGTAGGGAGGGGGGATCTTTAAAGGGAGGAATGCATAAAAATTCGCTAACAATGAATTTTAAAACACATTTAACTCGTCAACATTGTGATTTAAATAATTTTATTACAACTCCTCTCAATTATAAGCTATTATGGTTTTGAAAAACTAATCAGACTAAACTAATAATTTTAAATGATTCATCAAATCATTTAAAATGATAAAACTAATCATTTTAAATGATTGATGCCAGCTTGATTTAATTTGTGATCAAACTACAGAAAAATATTAAGTTAACTATATTTCGTTTCTTTTCTTTCTCTTGAATACATTTTGTTGCTATAATTTAGGAAGTTATTTTGTTTATTCCCTTTGATTTTATTTAATTGAGTTTGCAATCTAATTTTGAACCACTATAAATAAGCGTGGGACGTAAATATATATTCATTATTTATTAAAATAAAGACTTCACAAAATGTGTGTTATCAAAAAGTTCAACTTATTAGAAAGACAACTTTCATTGTGAAAACATAGATTACGGTGCATCACTGTAAATAGTTCATATGTAACTAATATATGGTGCATTTTTTCCCCTTCAATATCATGCGCTAAAATATTTTCTAAGCAAGAAATTAAGGTTTTGAATTTATGTAAAACCATTCTGTAACTTCTGCTTGATATTTAAGCTTCCAATTTATGCGCCTCTTAATATTATCCAGGGTACGAGTACGAGCTTTCATGTTCTTTTCTGTTGATGGATGCGTTTCATAAAACTCTTGAACCTAAAGGGAAATGTGTTAATTTTTAATGATAAGAAAAATAATTAATCTTAGTTTTCAAATAAATAAATGAAAATGCATATAATTTTCTCATTAAGAATGTACAGAATTCCTAATGAGAAAGTTTCTCATTAACCAACTTTCTCATTAAAAATCCAACTTTTCAATTCAGAATTTATATATTGTATTTTACATAGGGTAGAGTATTTTATATTATGTAATGTATACAATTGCAAGTGTAGTATATTTTATATTATGCAATGTATACAATTTATATAAACTAAACTAAACTCAGTGATGCGACAGCCCATAGAGGGCCAAGGCCTACTGTGCCCATCTCAGTTTTCTTGACCTTGGGCCCTGCGGTGCAGGAGCAGATGCTCCGGTCAGGTGATCAGCCGAACGCGGAACCCCCAGTGTTTAGTTCCCAAGCATGCTTGGTTATCGACCTACTGAAGGGATGAAAAGCTGAGTCAACCTTGCCCGGTCCGAGGATCGAACCCAGGACCTGTGGCACGATACAATTTATATAATGTAATATATTTCAAGATTAACACAATCTAAACTCACCGAAAAGTAAGAAATCATCATTTTGATAATAATGGTTTCCTATGGATGGTGTTTTCAATATAAATGTAAACAACATCCTCGAGCTCTTGACCTGCTTGACTTCCCGATAGTAAGCATACAACTGCGTACTACAGCTTATTCTGAAACGCGATATTTTAAAACAGATTGTTTTGTTTTTAATAAAAGAATTAAATTATATAATTTCTGAGCATAAATCTTTTGTATTTCATAAGATATTAAATAATTCTGGTGAGTTTGAAGGGAAATTATTTTACTTACTTTTAGATATATTGTTAAAGAAGATGACATTGTTGCTATATTTCGAAAGAACACCCTTTTTTTGGCTGTCCTGATTTGACCTCTTTTTACTTGCTTATTAGTGCTGGTTCTTTTTGCAAGCTGAGCATCATCATACGTTAGTGCTTTAATATTGTTCGAGCTACGAGACGTCGATTTTTCAAATTACCATTTAGATTCAAATTGGTAAATTTTTCGCTTTATAACGATAATTTTTTTTTCAAATTTTAAGTTTTCAATTATTTGCTACACAGCAAAAGCCACTTAGTTTTAAATTTAGAACTTATTATTGATTTTAAACATGAATAATAAATCAGGCAACAATAAGCAATATGTTTACAAGAAATACTGTTCAAGACAGTCTCAAAACACAATGAACACGTAGTAAGCCAAATGGCCTCAAAATGCACCAAAAACAGTAACCCGGAAGTATAGGCCGTAAACAGCAAGGCGCCCCTTAGTGTAAAGAGCACCATTCATAATCAATATTAACCAATACTCACAAAATAGATATGAAAAAAAAAATTTCTAAAATCATTGTTTTCAGAAATTGTTTTTTTTCTTCTTTCATAAAATATGAGTTTCATGACAACAAGGGGCAGAGAGGGCGAATCTTTTTTGATTAGGGTGCTAGTTAAACCGTGATTTAATATTATTTCTGGTTCTTTCGCAAATTTTTAGAAGCTTTTCAGTTTAATTTAAAACTAAAGCAGAACAGAATCCTTTGTGTTAAGTAATACAACGAGTTAGATATTTTAAATTTTTTATAGACCTCTTCTACAATATGTACTTCCATAGTGGTGGAGGGGGTATCATACTCAGCTTTATATCCTGGAAAATATCAAAAAGCATTGAAAAACGTATTTGTTTCTGAATCCGCCTATGATTGCAAATGCTGGCCGTAAAAAAGTTGTTTTTTTTTTAAATACTGTCAAAGAATGTTGTAATTCAACTGAAACTGTCGACTGAAATATTAGTTACGTGCCACCTGGTGACATGTATGTTTGACCTCTTTGCAATCGAGTCTTTTTCTCCTTTTTTTCATAAAATATAGTTTTTCGAAGCTCTATCGCCAAGTAAAATAAAAATGCCTCAGTTTATGCACCTTACGCTTGGTACAAAGCTATAATTTTGAAGTATATATGCCATCTTGTTTGAAGAATAATCAGGGTTTTGGAATGAACAAATAACTAAAATATTTAAAAGTTAATAAACTTTTTAAAAAATCGCCGATTCAGAGACATTTCCCCTCCTTGACTTACAGAATGATAAACAATGTCTTATCCTCATTTTTGTGGAATTTTTTAGAAACCCAGAAAATAGATCATCTTTTAAATAATGAAAAATTAGTCCATAAACGCTTTTCCTTATCACAAAATAGCAGTCTATCTCCGTATTGTCATTTTGCACCATTTTCAAAGCAAACATAGAGAGTGCTGGCCATAAATAGACTAAACTTAACCTAACAGTCATGAATAACTGTTGAAAACTCGTAGCAGTTATGAAAATAACATATTGTTCACAAAAAAGAATAGCCTTCGAAAAACAGCCTTAATGCCAGTTCTGACGTCACGGTTCTGACCCCATTTCGTATTGCGACATGTAGTATTTTTATCATCGTTATTTTTATTTACACTCACAACAGCATAAGTTTATTTCTTTGCACTCAGTTCAGAGGATGTATATCTGGGCCAAGTATCTTTATTTTCCCTAATTCAGTACTTTAATGTCTATCAAATTCTATTTATTTTAAGCAATACAAATTGCCAGCTAAATGCATGAATTATTGCTATCATAATTTAATTTAGATAAAATCGTAGTATTACAAATATTGAAAAATTCTTTTTAAAGTTTTATAACTCTTCGTGCGTTTATATATTCAAAATTAATAAATTATATTGATAAAATGCTAATAAAACTAGTATTAATTTTGATAAAAATGAAGTTTTCTTTTAATTTTCATTAAAATATATTGATAATTAATAATTATTATGAGACAATATTGATAATTTAAATGTACAAGTAATTCCATAGTTGTAAGTTTCTTACAAATATTTGTATTTTTTCACTGACTTTATCATGCATATTCTACTAATTTTGAATAGCTAAGCATCCCGTTTCATTCGTATATATTCAATTAAACTTTAATTACACTCTTTGAAATTAAAATTGCTATAAAATAAAGGCTAAAACATTTTAATTTCTGATAATAAAAATAAAATGCAGCTTAAATGCATCAAGTTCTGTTTTAAGGTATAAATGTCTGCATGGAAGTAAATTGTTAACAAAATTTCTGAGGTTTTAAATTCTCTTTATTTAAAACTATTCTAAGAAAGGTCATTCAATCTAGTTTAAAATTGTTTCAGTTGAAATAATAATAATATAAATAAGTTTTTCCAAAAGAAAAAGTAAATATAATAAACGCTAATTATATACATAAGCATTAAATAGAATTTCATCTTTATCTATTTGAATAGTTTAAACAAAACTCAGACTCTTATAAAAATGCAATTTAGAGGAAGAAAATTCATTGCATGGAGTCATGAAAACTCAAACAAGCGGAATAATAGAATATAACTAAGTAAGCATCATAACAGTTTCTCTCATAAGCAGAATTGTTATTTAGTGCTTCACTCATGGCACTGATTACGCCTCATAAAACAAAGAAAACTTTGGCCCACGCCAAAATAAGCTTCATTAATTTTCCTTTATTACTCTCATTAGTTCTTCGTCTCTCTGCAAATGGTTGATTCTTCTCTAGGGACACTACAAAGAGGAATGAACTTTATCAATCTGCCCAGTTTACTCTTCTTTGTTATAAAACAGAGGAAAAAACTCAGTTTTAAATGTCAATTTATTGTGTAGGTGGAAAAAAACAACAGAATGAAACAAACGATAATGAATATCACGTTACGCGATAAAAAATTACATAAGATTTTTATTTTTATTTGGCGCTTATAATTCTATTATCATAGCTGTAAAAGCCAACGTAACTAAAACGAGTAAAACAAAAATGAATAATTAATCTAAGTTTCTTTATATATATATTTTTTTTTCGAGCCGTGGTGAGCATTTGCCTGCCAATGAAATTAACCGGGTTCGAATCCCAGCAACGGCTGGTCGATACGAGTTCCACAGCCGGCTTGCACCGATCACAGTACTGACGTAAAATATCCAGTAGTAGACGTATCATGGATTAGAGTCCCTTTGCCGTCAGACTAACCGTGGGTGTTTTTCGTAGTTTTCCACTCCATGAAACGCAAATGCGGATTAGTTCCATCAAAAAGTTCTCAACGAACAAAGGCAAATTTCTCCCAATACTTGATCCTGGAGTTGTCTAGTCCATTGGATTTTGTTCAAAATTACAAGGCTACGGAGTTGAACGTTAGTTGCTGTAAACCCTAAATTGGGTCTGCAGTTCAACGACATCAGTAATAAAGGAAAATTAATTTTTTTTTTGAAAATAGTAGGTAAATTTAAAAATCAGTGGTTGCATAGGTAATGGCAATCAACCTTTTGTAGATGGCTGATGTAACAGTTGTACTTAAATCTTGACTTTTATAAAAAAAATAAATATTTGATAGGTTAAGAAACATGTTATGATGAGAAACATATTATGTTGAAGACATAACAAATATTTAATCACAAGGAATTAATATTTGTCTTTCATACATCGAATATTTTTATAACAAAAAAAAAGGTTATAATTGCTGTACTAGCAGTTTCCGGAGGTTTAAAGTCAAGATAATTAATGCAAGAAAAAAAAATTAGTAAATTTAATAAATAAATGAATCATTTAAAGTTTCTTTCTTTCTTTCTTTTTTTTAAAATTTTTTTTTTTTTTAAAATAAGGCAATTTAAATGGTAGTTAACGTCAGCTGATAGTATTTAAGGGATATAAGATTTCCATTTTTTATCTGTCTACTCGCCACCCTATTAAGATGAAATCGGTCGAATAATTCCCGACTAATCAAATTTCAAATTTACAACTTTTTAAATAAAAATAACTCAGAAACTGCTAGATAGATTTTGTTCAAAGTTTGTATTGTGTCATTTAAAATTATCTATTTTAAAATGATGTAAATATGTGTTTACCATACAATTCAAGATGTTTTCGATAATTATTAGAGAAGTTAATGAAAAAGAAATAATAATTATATTTTACATGGAATTAATTTTACATAAACTAATTTCATGCAAAAATTTTTCGATTTCCATAAAAAAGTTTCGAGTCGTAGTGAAATACATAACAAGTGAAATTAACTTTAAAGGGTCCAAACTTTCATCTGCTCTCCGGCCTGAAATATTAGGGACACACTGCGGCTAGTCCCCACATCAGTTTCTTTGAATAAACATCCTAAAAAAGGTATGTTTATTAAAAAAAAGCGTGTTTAGGTGCATGATTTCGTAAAGCTTCGAAACTTAAAATATCGTTTAAACAAATCAAATTGCTTATTTAAATTTAGTCTCGAGCCAATAGGATTATTTAAGTCTCGAGCCAATAGGATTATTTATTCCAAGAGCATGAAAATCCTTTCATTAGAATAAAAATTATTGAAAGTGCTCCCTTTTCTTTGCCCAAAGTACATCCATTAACAAACAGTAGATTAGGGCGTACTTTTCTATTTGAACTTGTTAACTGAAATTATATCTTAAATAAACATCGTGTCCCTTTATATACAAGGCACTAAACATACTAAAATATAAAAAAATAAATTTGGTAAGAAATGTTTTAGGGACATGTGCTGAGTTTTCTATAGTTCCATTAAACAAAAATTCAAGTCTTGTTGTTGGCTTTAACTACCTTATTTACTTGGCGTCACTCTATTTTAAAATATACTCCGTCACTAGAACGACTATATTAAGACACTGGATACTTTATCTGAATCATACATGAATCAACTTGGCTGATACCAAAGGCAGTGTGCAGTATGGCTTTTTTTGGTTCCTTGTGCACAAACTAATTAATCACCCCATAAAGAGCAACTTAAGATACAGTTTCTTACAGTTCATTTTGTCTTTAACATGGATGGTTAAGTGAACTTTAACGCATGTAAACATAGAGTGTAACCTTAGATAAAAATTTTAAAACGTACATTAATCTTAAAAGTAAATGCTCTTGAATTGGGAGATGATGAAAATTGAAAAAGTCACTAAAGTAACTCTAATTGACGGTATCAGATAAAGAAGATCCGATTGATGTTATTAGCGATGCTGTTGATGCGTCATGTTTTATTTTTCAGTCACAAAAATAAACATTTTTCTGATTAAAGAGATAGTGTCTTGTTTGCGGATTATGAAATTAGTTGTAACTTTGTTAAAAAAAATGATCTTCCTAATACTTTAGCCAATAGAGCGACTGGTAGCTTATATGCCTTTAAGACTGCTCTGTAATCACATGAAATGATGCTTTTTTGCTAATGATATGTTATTTTCAAAACTTATGTGAATTTGCAATAGTTACTCATGACTGTTGAAGTTTTCTTTAGCAAGAGCTGTCAGTGCTTATTATAAAAATGGCACAAAACTTCAATATGGAGAAACACTACAGTTTGGGAAAAATTTTAAACGTTTATTGTCAAATTTTTGATATTTAAAAACTTACTCCAATGCCGCATTATCTAGGATCCAAAAAAAAAATTGCAAACATTTGAATCGGACATTGATTTTGATAATTTTTCAATAAAAGTTTTATAACTTTTAAGAATATTTTAGTTATTTGTCAGTTTTAAGGCCCAGATAATTCTTTACAGAAAAGAGCGTATATAGTTTAAAATTATAGCTTTTCTTCAAGACTACAGCACTTAAATCGAGGCTTTTTTTAAAAAATTTCCTTGGTAAAAGAGCCTTGAAAAACCATGTTAATGTTATTTTTACTTTAGTACTTTTTCAGTATTTATTCAATATTTGTTTCCTTTTCCAGAAAAAAATTATAACACCAAATTTCTATTTCCATCTATTTATTTCAATTTGAAATATTATTTCTCAAATAATACTTCAAATTTCTCCATTTAACAAAACTAAAGCCAAGAGAAATAATATATAAATAATTTTCTTTTATTACCAGTAGTAAATCTTTCTCGGTTTGGTATTTACTGAATACAAATTCTGCTAAGTTTTCAGATTGTTCCTCTCCATATTTTCTAAATATATAATAAGATAAGAGAACATCATCGTAAGAAAAATTTCAAAACGAAATCAGAATACGAATAAACAGATCAGAAAAAAAATAGAAATGCATTTACATTACCTTACTAAATCATTCCACTTATTGATAATATACGAAGACACTAAAGAGAAACCTTTACTATTTCCAGCAATTGACTTAATCATGGGGACTTGCCAAGAAAGTCTGAAATATCTTCTGTCCATGCAGTCTGTTAAAAGCCTGTTTCGTGGAAAACATATATGTTTCATGATAAGAAAAATATTTATCTCGTAAGACTTTCATAACATTATAACTATTTATTTATATTACATATTCAAGGTATTAGATAAAGGGGATAAAGTTAAAGCACATAGCTAGTTTTAAAAAGTTAAATGAATGTATAAAAATAAAAAAAAAATAAATAAATTATCAAGTATTTGAGTTAAAAATCTCCTTGGAAGGGAAATTATTTTTTTATAAATTAGCATACTGAATGGTACTGGCATTTCTGGTAAAAAAACAAACATAATTTTGGTTACTAAAACTAAAATATACGGTATGTAAACCATTCATTTGATAATTTTTCCGTAAATATAGTAACGGTTTACCAGGAATTTGGATTTTTAATTATTACCACATATTCAGTAAAAAAATACTACACTGAGAAATAAATAAAAAATAAATTATAACCTGAAAAATATAACCGAATAAATTAATTTTATGTTGGCATCATCATAAAATTACCAAATTTCATCACATTTACGAAATTTTATCGTATATTATAAAACCATATTTTATTTTTAATTTTTACAAGATCAATACTAAAGCACTTAGATAAAATTATAGAGCTTTTTGGTGCTCCCATAAAGCCAGAAACACAGCGCTTTCTTTTAGACACTGCATTTTTAAGTGCTTTGTAAATAAATTACTTATAATTACTTTGTATTTGCATCTTAATTTGAGAAGCATAGAGCATTTTCGGACCTCTTTCTGAAACACATATTTGAAGTTTAGTCTTCAATACACGTCAGCCGGAATAATAGAATATAAATAAAACATTAATAATCATAATAACTGAATATAAGCTCATTAAAATTATAATATAAAAACGAATAACATACAAAAAAAAACACTTAACTTTGTCATGTCATTTGAGAAATTATATTCTTCATGCATTGATTTAAAATAAATAAAACGTTGAGGTCAAAATGATTTTCTATTTGCTTACTTCAGAAGGAAATAATACCCTAATGGTCAAAATGACTTTCTGTCTGTTTACTTCAGAATGAAATAATGCATACGACCAGTTTTAAATTTGGCTATTTTCTTTCAGTTTGGTATTCAAATAAATATGATTTCAGTAGGTTAAACTTTTAACTCAATTAACAGCTAATTGTAAAATGATAAAATAAATTACTTCGCAATCAAAATTCCTTTTTTCAAGAGAATTTTCAAAATATCGCTCTTATTACTTATAGAATTTATATCATCTTCAGATACATAATTTATGTAATCTTTAAATACTTGACAAATTTTATCATTTTGTTTTAGATCTTAATTTACTCAAAATAAGATATGAAAGAACAACGTCCTAGTAATGGACACAAATATTTTTTTTCTCTATTCCAGCTCAATTCATAGAAATATATATATATATATATATATATATAAAAGCTNNTTACTTCATTTTAACCTTTTAAGTACTGAAGAATTTCCAACATGTGATAATGCATCTCGATATTGTTCTTTCAGCAATGGATTTGATTCATTTAAATATTTATTCCACATGTGATTGAAGGAAACTTCATCATTAAGCTTGCTCAAACCACATTTATACACCAATTCCGCAAATTCCGGATTAGGCCTGCAAAAGGTAAAATTCTGATTCTAGAAATTTTTTAAATAGCCGTAGTTTCAAAGTAATATTTCAAAAGAATAAAAAGTTACTTAAACTGTTTTTATGGAAGGGGCATAAAGAAATAAACTTTCATACATTTCACCAATCATCCATTTCTTGTAAGCATCAGCTGCTGTTTCCATGCAAACTCGGCCGTTGTTACCACATATTGCTTTAATCAATTCTCTTCTTAGGTTTCTTATAAAGAAAAAGAAACGCACATTTAATATAAATGCCTTATAATACTGAATTGCAAATTTTTAATAAAATTATTGGGAGCACAAATTAGTTCGGTCCGTTTCTTTGTGGTCAAAAATGCATTTATTTCCGAACAAAAGGAATGAACAGACTAATCAAAATATTGTCTATCGCTGGCTACTACGTTTTCCCACCTCTCAGGCAATTTTCGAATTCCATCTCGAAAAAATGTCTCGTCTTTTGAGGTGATCCAAGATAGGAGCCGATTTCCTCGAAAGAAGTGAACTGGTGACCTGCAAAATCATGCTGCATCCGTCGGAACAACCAGTAATCAGAAGGAGCAATGGCTAGTGAATACTGCGGGTGCGGTAAAATATCCCACTTGAACGTTTCCAAATAATTTTTTAAGATTTTTGAGTCAGCAGGCAAACCGTTATTATGGAGAAGAATAACTTCGTCAAGTTTTTGCTCGTATTCCGCCCTTTTTTCTCGCAATGCACGGCTCAAATGAATCAACGAATACCGATTGCCCGTAATGGAATCTCCAGGTTGTAGCAGCTCATAGTATACAAAACTATTCACCATTTATCATTCACCATTTACCATTCTTCATTCACCATTCACCCTTCTTGAAACGTCGAAACCATTCCCTACATGATTTATCTGTTGGAGCATTGTCAGCATAAACTTCTACAAGCATTCGATGCGCTTCAGCTGCACTTTTTTTCCAATTAAAGCAGAAACATAAAACCTCTCGCAAATGGTGCTTCATTACCACAAAATTTGACATATTCAACAAAGTGAAAAACAGGGTTTTTGTGTGAAACTCAAAACGATATAAACTGAATATTATTGACAGATGTTTAACCTCTCTGAAATCCCCGAAACCAGCTGTCACTATATAACATTCATAACAGCAGAACCATTTTTTAAAAACGGACCGAACTAATTTGTACACCCAATAGTATTCAACGAGAGCGAGAAATTTAAATCATGATTAGTAGTTGAATATTTGAAATATTAATGAGAATATTAAATGATAATTTACATAAAATTACCAATATATTTAAATGACCCGTGAGGGCTCAGGAGATAGATTTATCGCTTTCCAATAAGATGAACCGAGTTCGAATCCCAGGGATAGCTGGTAGATACGAATGCCTTACGTCAACACTGTGGTCGGCTTGCACCGTCCACAGTGTTGACGAAAAATATCCTCAGTGGGAGACGTATCATGGGTTAGAGTCCCCTTGCAGTCAGGTTAACCACGGGAGTTTTTCGTAGTTTCCTTCTTTCCATGAAACGCAAATGTGGTTAGTTTCATCAAAAAGTCCTCTACGAACGCAATTTTCTTCCAATATTTGATCCAGGAGTTCCCTTGTCTTCTGTATTGGGTTTGAAATTACAAGGTTGGGAATTGAGCATTAGCAGTCATAACCCCAAAATAGGATATCGGCTGCTCAACGGTTTTAAAATTAATGCGATTAACGTGATATTTAGTATGAATAAACGTAAGAGGGATATTTTTTGCATTAACAATCAGTATACAGAAAAAAAACATCATTCATCCTACAAATAATAGGGGTCATATTTCAGCTATTTTAAAATACTAATGTAAGAAAAAACTTATTTCTTGGTAGTTGGAATACACATATTTTTTTTACAGTATAAAATGTATAAATGAGGACTTTTGGGTCAAGTTAATGATGAGGCATATTTTCAAATAGTTCTGGAAAGCATTATTGATGAAAAATACCACAATACCAATGTCGGCAATCAGTTATTTTTGTGTATTGTCCTGCCACCTAATTAAAATACCGAAACAGTTTTAAAGCACTTATTTGAAAACAACACTAGAAAAAGTTTAGTGCAAAAATGACTCTTTAAGTAAAGAAAAATGCATATCGCTACATTGCCTGAATTCTTTCAATTATCAAAACTGGTAAAATTATATCTATGCATTCTAATTGTCCTTTTGTATTACGGGAAATTTTCTAATTGGATTGAATTTTACATTTAAGGTTGTCAAGAATTTATTTAAGAAAACAAACAAAAAACAAACTAAAATGGGCATTTTTAGACTTTTCCGTGATTTTAATCAAGGCAGCATACTAATTTGTTCTGCTTATTAGATTTGTACACACATGCATTGACAGTTTTATCAATTTTTACTTAAAATGTAATATGTTGATAAGAAGAAATTACTTATCAACATATTCCTAAATATTTAACGCTTCTTCTTTCTTTGAGATCGAATTCATTTGTATATGGAAGTTTAATTTCAGATAATAATTTAAGTTTCATGTATTGTACACATTTTTACTCACTTTCTCTGTCTGATCAATACTTCATATGGGGAGTTGCATTCTAAATGTGCTGTATAATGTTGAACAAAAAAGTTTGACAGATTTCACAAGCTGCGATCCATTAGAAAAAATTAAAACGAGGTTTTTGTTAAATTCTGGAATATTCCTAAGTTTATTATTTTTTAAAAGTTATGTCAAGTTTCATTATTTAAAAAAGTTTCACTAAAAAATCATTTTTTGAAGAAATTTCTATTCCTTTAAATGCTGTTTTATCAATTTATCTTATGATTTTTATGTATTACTTCATTTTAATGACAGCCATTATCTGTAGTTTCATAAATTTCTTTTTTTTAGAATTTTCCCGGTAAGGAATCTGAACTCCTAAATAAAATTCATGTGATTATTTGCTTAAATCAAGAAAAATCAATTGGCAATACTACTGCTTTTCTGAAATAATAATGTTGCTTGAATTGTTGCCTCATAATGTTGCTTGAAAATATTGCAATTTTACAAAATCTTTTCATGCAATTGAAATGTTGAAAAAGAAATAGATATTTTTTGATTGGTATTTAAGACAATTGGGTATAATATGAAAAAAACACAACTACTTCGATTTAGTAGGAACAACATATGACGCAATGCTAAACGAATGGAATTTAGTTGTTGTTTATTTAGTTATTGTTATTAGTAGTTGTTATTTGTTTTAGTTGTTATTTGTTTTAGTTGTTGTTGTTTATTTAGTTGCATTTAGTTTCAATAATTTTTCTTTATAATGCAATAAAATCTGGCGAGCAGCTATTTAAACGATCGAACACTTCGTTTGTTTATTTGTGGCTTGAAGTTAGGCTCGCAGAAAATGCCGTTCATGGGTTAAATTTAGTAGGAACAACACAACCTGTGACGTAGGCTATATTATACCCAATTAAAATTAAAAAAAAGCAACAACAACCTACTTTTCAAGAAAGTTGCCTTCGTTGTTCCATCGGTATTTGCTGTATAGTTGCTTGGCTAGTTTTCTAGTATAGATCTACAAAAAATGCCCTTTTAAAACAAGTTTTCTTTTTATTTTGCCGGAAAAGAAATAATTAAATTCAATGTATTCAATTATATATTAAACTTAGTTAAATATAATTAATCGAATACAGCAAAATAATTAGGAAAAAAAGCACGGAAAAACTTTTATAGGTAAAATTGCTATAGAATAACATCTAATTTTCCATTGAAATATAGTATTATTAAGGCAAGAAAAAGTACATTTGTATTATTACTTTTTTAATGAAAACTTTGTTTTTATTTTAAATTTCATTTATTTATGATTACCTGAAGTTCCAGATACTTGCTAAATGGATAACTAATGAAAGTGTTAAAACTATTTTTTAAGCATATGAAACTATGTTAGTTAATGTAACACGCGAAAACACTTTGAAATAAACAAAATAAATGAATAAAAATTACGTTAAAAATAGATGATATAGTGTGACAATAACATTAATTTTAGTATAACTTATATTTTTGTAATTGTTTATTATTTAACTGATCTTAGAGACTATATAAGTTAATAAGTTTTTTTCCTATGCATCCTCTCAATTTATGTGAAAACTGCAACAATTTAGTTAATTAACATTTAAATTTCGTAAGGGCTTAAAAGATTTTTCAGTGAGTCAGAACTGTATTTGCCATTTCAAATAAAATTCGCATGTTTTTTGTTGAATTGTATCACTTGAAATTTGATAATCATGCATCCGTCATGACAAACTCATACAATAAGGCAAAATATGTTATATAAAAAGAAAAATGACGCGGATAAACATAAACATATGATTGATGGTATACAATTGATGTCATAAAATTTTTTAGTAATCAGTTATTGTACCTGAATTTTTGTTTGAATCAAAATAGTATTTTTTTACAGAAACAGTAAACTCTTGAAGAATAATAAACGTAAGTAAATTACTTACTTTTAAAGCTGTCGTACCATTTTTGTCATCAGATAAATATCCTTTAATTGTACTCATAAATTCGTGGTATACTGACCATACACTGTGATAATCTTCTTTTTTCAAGTATCGAGATAAATTTAAAGGAATACTATAGTTTATTTTTCCATGGGAAGCTAGGGTGAAAGCATCAAACAACAAATTCAATCTATCAGTTTTGTTAAAGACCTATAAATAATAATGACGAAATTCAGCATTCAGTTTCTTAAATAATGTTTCGTTAAAATAAGGAAGGAGGATTTTTGTAAGAATAATGTTAGTCAAAATATAGTTTATTCACTATATTGTCATATTAAAATAAAGAAGGAAGATTATTATGAATTTATGAAGAAGTAGCATTGCAATGATGAAGTTATATTTTATGAAACAAGGATTTTCTAATTATACATCGATAGGATCATAAATTGTCTTCTTTTCATTGAATGTAACGTAATTAAAATAACATTATATTATATCTTATTTTTGAAGAAAAAAGTTCAGCTGACAAACTCTAAGCATTCTGGGGAGCTAGGACAATAAGATGAAAGTATGGACAAGAGTACCGGAATGTGTTAAAATTTACCGGATTTATTTTTTTATGGGGACACCAAACATCACGATATTTTTACCGAAGCTCTCCGTTAATCACTTTTGGTAAAACTAACAATAAAATAAGTGTTTATTACCCCCCTGTGTGGTTGAGATTCATGCTAAATAAAAAAAACAATTTATTTTCCAAAAATAAATCTACTAAAATAAATGAATTTGTTCAATATTTTTCTTTCAGCACTTGCAAGCACAAATTTTTAATGAAAATTTCGAATTCGAGTCCACTTTTCTATGAATATTTCCTTCGAAATTTTGGCAAAAAATATAAATCCTTACGTGGCCAAGCATTTCTATGACATTTTTCTAAATTTTGAAAACTTTTATCACTATGAATATTTCTTTTTAAAGTTAAAGGCTTAATATTACAGATTTATATTTTAGGCAGACTTCACAACGTAGGACAAGTTACTCACCGTTAAATTTCTTGCCAAAATGCGGATAAACTGCTTCCAATCCCTTTCCGAATACTTAACTAAATAATATCCTGAATATTGGCTGTTAAATTTTATCCATTTTGTTTGGTTGCAAGGAAAAGCTAAAACACATATATTTGAAAAAATTAATTATATTTTTTCCATTTTAAGTATCATTTTATTATATATTTATATAAACATGCATATCCAAACATGGTTCGGATTAGGAATTGCTAGTTATATACTAACCTTTTTGTTTTGAGTCGAATAATATATATTCTACAGCGTTTGACTCAGATGTTGTATATGATAATGGCACGTCCCATATAAATCTAAAATAAGAGTAGGCATGTTAATTTACTTTCCCCGTTTTTCATTGCAAAAAAATCTGTAGGTATTATTCTCTCCAATAATGTTACATTTTACTGATCTCGATTAGATTTTTTTTACTTCCAATTACCGTTGGTGCGATTGATTTTGGGTGGACTCTTTGCTGAGCGGATCCAATAGAAAGCGATTCTGAAATAAGTTACACTGGCAACTATTTCGTTTTCTGCAACTGACATTAATGTAAGGAAAATTGCTTGCAGTAAGCCATGAGTGCATTAGTCTGGATACATTTATTCCCTGAAAAATAATAATGACAATTATTATTATTATTATGGTAGTAAAAATATGTAAAGCATGTTAATATTTTTAAAGTCTAAAATTTATGTTTATGACCAGTTGTTTTGTTGTTGTTTCTATTGCTTACTTGCCATGACAGCAACGCCTTTAAAACCAAGTGAATTTATGCACTTTTTGTTTTCTAGCGGCTCCATCTATGGCCAAGAATATGATTTCATTCCTACACACAAGTAACAGCCCCTTGTACAGGGAGGACGCTCTCATATATTCATTCATTTATCCACAGATTGTAATTTTGATTTGAGCCAGAGAATGATCAATACCCAATTCAGTACCCTTAGAGGTATTGATTTCTTATGGGGACTTGGAGGATTTTGTGACCCCGACAGATTTATCATGGATCAGTCACCACTTATGCCATAGGTCAATTTTAAGTTACTTTTTAAAATGCAATATGCAATTGCAAATGCAATAGAGCATCAATCATTTGAAACTCTTTCGATTTTATGTCTCTATTAATCGAAATAGTTTACAAAGTGTTTATTTTTTTATACGTGCGAACAATTTTTTCCTATTTCTAAATTTCTATATCTTTATTTAGCTATACACGAAGCCTTTAAAATATATTTAAAAAAGCATAATTTGCTCTATATGAATGTATAGAATAAATAGTTTTATGTGAGTTACAAATAAACGTTTCGCTCATTTACTGTAAAAAATTCCGGATCAAATTCCGGTAAAAGGTACCGGCACTCAAGGTGTCAGTTCTTATAAAGGTAAAAATATACGGAACAAAAAAATCTAATATACCGTAATTTTTATAGCAATAATTACTGTAAAATCACTGAATTTCTGTAATTAAATAAATATTACTGTAAAACCACTGAATTTCTGTAATTAAATAAATATTACTGTGAAATCACTGAATTTCTGTAATTAAATAAGTATTACTGTAAAATCACTGAATTTCTGCAATTAAATAAATATTACTGTAAATTCACTGAATTTCTGTAATTAAAAAATATTATTGTAAGATTACTAAATTTTTGCTTTGCTATTAAATAAATATTACTGTAAAAATTACTGTATAAAATTTTACGGTAAAATGGTTATTTTAAAGTTTACTTTAAATGGCTAACAATTCTTCTGAAAATAACTTTTGAAACCACTTTAGAGTCTACAGATGTTTGTGCATTGTTAACTAAGCTAAATTTGAAGAAATATAAATGTCCTGCTTTTTTTCAAAAATCTCTTTTAGTTAAGTAATCCTAAGAAAAATGTATTATTTAGATTAAAAGATGTCTGGGAATTTAAGAAATGAACGTTATTACAAAGTAAAATTTAAGGAAAATTTATTTTAAATATTAAACGGGGAAAAGATTTTAAAATCTCTATACTTTTGGATTCTTTTTTCCATATTTTCTTTAATATATTTTTTAAATTCTTAAAGAAATGCAAAATTCACTGATTATACCATTTATAATAGAAAGAAAATCATAATTTTTGTTACTATTTATAATACATCTCATAGATAGTTTACATAGAAAGAATTTTTTTTAGTAACTGTCTTTGAAGTGTCATTTATTTAAGGTATATAAGCACGAAATAACTGAAGGAAAAAGCTATGTTTTCGAGAGATAAATTAAATGACGTAATCATTATCATCACGTATGCATTGAGAGATGAATTAAATGACGTAAGACATGTAAACGTACTTACGATCTCACCTGCTCAATGGTGAACTCATTTATTTCAAGCCATAAGTATTCTGTTTCCGCATTTCCATAAGCATGCTTCGTTAGATATTTCTAAGATAACAATTTTTCAGATCATTACATATGCATTATGTAAAATATGTTAATGCAATTTTAAAGTCATTCTTATTTTCGACATATGCTCGGTTTCTCAGTGATAATAGATTTTTTATATATATAAAAAGAAAATTTTGTAAAAAAATTTTGATACAGTTACTTACAAATTACAAGAGAGAAAAAAAAATTGAAAATGAACAATTCTGTTTTGAATTGTGTTTACTACAAATTTCCAAATTTTCCTTTGGTAAAAATTATTTTAAGTTGTTTCTTTTAAGGAACGTGTTATTTCTATTGTAGGTAATTCTCAGCATGCAAAACTATATACATATTGCATTACAAAAACTAAAATAAACACTTAAGCTGAAAATAATATATTTTTACACAGTTTTCATTCGTTTTAGTGTTAGAAAAGATCAGTTGCGAATTCATGTTAATCCTATATAATAAAATAAATTACTATTTTAATACACGCTTACATTTTTCGTTACATTAAAGAAAATAAATTTTATTTTATTCTTAAAAGATATTTTACAAAAAACTAAGGAGAGAAAATTTTTAAAATAGTTTAAAAATTATTCCGTATAGAATTTATTTCTTGATATATAGTGCGCAAAAAAAGAGAACAGCCAAAATGATTTTTCCTCCAATAATCAGATTTTTAAGCACTATAAGACTCAATTTTAATGGCTCGAGTGCCCATCTTTAACACTTTGCTTACGGTGTACCGTTGTACCGTCACATGTGGTCCACATATTGTACCAGCCGTAAGCAAAGGGTTAAGTAGTGCACACTACATTTAAAGTAGCAAAATCAAGTACTAAAACGTACTTTCTTAGAAAAACATGCATTTTCTTCGACGGATTCATGTTTTGGGCCTTCGAAATTTAACGAGGATACCGCAATCTAGTTAATATTATTCGGTAGGTCAAGAGAGTGGACGAAAGTTTAAACTCGCAAATACTAACTTCACTCTTTGAGTTTTTTTTCTATATTTCTGGAACTAATTGAAAGAAAACTTAAATTTTTAAGATAATTCAACGATTATTATTTAATTTTTTTTAATATACCTCTTCCTTGAAAAAAGTAAATTCACAAAAAGTCAAAATAATATTTAAAGCTCTAATCTTTAAACCGCTTTTCTTATTCAACTATAGGGAGCGTATTTTTTATATTGCGATTGCTTCCCTGGCTCTTAAATTTACGAATTCAAATTCACTTAAAAAAAAGATATTTTTATTGAGGGAAAATGAATATATTTGTGAGGTTTCATAACAAAAAATAACTTCTGCACTAATTAATGAGCATTTTTAAAGATAGGACCTCGAACTTATAAGCTTGAGTCTTGAAATGAAAATTTTTTTATTTTGTTCACTTTTTAGTGCACACTGCACAGCATTCAAAATGAAAAGATGTTCTTAGGAGTAAGAGAAGAGTATTAGGAGTAAGAACTATAATATTATAATATAATATAAATTTTATTAAGGATTACATGATGGAAACCTTCAATAGTCGCAACGATTTTTTTCTACACAGGAATCGAATTAACCACGTAATTGATAAACTAAGTGAGAGATATGAGTACAATGTCTATATTTTTAATGCCTATGTTCCATGATAAGAATTTTAATTTGTATAAGTAACGAAAATTAAGCAAATACGAATTTTTTTCTAATTCGTTCTAGTTCTGATAATTAATTAATAATTTCTTTTAATTCGTTTCTTCTAATTCATTTATTTTAACTCGTTTCTTTTGAATAATTCTTTTTTTACTTGTAATTCCATTATAGCTTTTACCCTACTACTCCTCAAAAACCACTTTTTCGGTTTTTCGCATTAGATTTTTCAATGTTTTGATGTTTTTTCGGAAATAAAAATCTATTCATTTGCTTTGAATTAGCTTTGAATTAAAGAAATGTTTCCTCTTACATTTCTCTTCCCGTTGTAAGAATTCTCATTCGCAACAATTCCTTGGATTTTCCCCAGATTTATTGTTTCCAGAGCTTCTGTTACAATCTCTTTGTTCCAATTGTGTACTATCAAAAGGATGCAGGCGAAATAGAAATGGTACATGGTTTATCTATTCTTATTTTTTTTATTTGAAGAGATCTTTTCTTTCTATGATGAAATCTGTGGCAAAACGTTTCTCGAGATTAAATGTCTAAATTTCGGAATTGCTTAATGTTGAGGAAACTGCGTGTCGAAATAGCTACTAATGTAGTGCTTATTTAGTATTTTCAAGGCGTGCTTTGCGAAATTTAAGCAGCTAATTAAGCTGTATTTTTTTTAATGTAACTATTTTGTTAATAAAAGTTATTCAATCTAGATATCATACATATTTGGATGGTTTTACAATGTAAGCTGTAATATGTTTATTGAAAATACAATAAGTGTTGAGATTGTCATAGCGGTGAGTCTTCCGAAAAAACATAAAATAAGTGTATACCGAGAAATGGTTCTTCGGAAATTTAGCTTACAGAAACATCAGTGAAAAGCATCAGTAAGGGAAAAATATGAAATCGTCTTCACTTTCGTTGAACAGCCGACTCAAATTCTGGGTTCACAACTTCTAATTTTCAACTCCGTAGCCTTGTAATATTGAACCCAATCCAGAAGACAAGGGAGCTTCTGGATCAAGTATTGGGAGAAATTTTGTCTTCGTGGAGGACTTTTTAACGGAACTAACCCGCATTTGCGTTACATGGAGAGATCACGAGAACCTCCCACGGTTAGCCTGATGGCAAAGGGATTCTAACCCATAATCCATCTACCACTGAGGATATTTCACGTCAGCACTGCGGTCGGTGCACGCTGGATGCGGATTCGTATCGACCCGCCATTTGGGGGATTCGAACCCGGTTCACCTCATTGGAAGGCGGACGTAGCGAATTTTAGCGTAGAATGCGATATTAAGTTTCGTAATTTCCTGGATTTCCTACTCAAACGACACTTATTTATTAATTATTATACCCACTTTCTTACAAGTGAAAATTATCTATTAAAACTTATATGTAAGAAATTTGACCTACCGATATTCCTTTAATGAAATTCTCTTCTGTTATATACTTCTCTAGCATCCTCAATAGAGAGGCTCCCTGTAAGTAATATAGGGATTAGATATCCAGTTACCTTTTTTTACTTCAGAATTAAATTAAATTAAATTAAATTAAATTAAATTAAATTAAATTAAATTAAATTAAATAAGACATCTATTACCTTTTTATAAACAATGATACTATATACATCGGAATACATAACCTCAGTTACAGTTCGGATGACAGGTCGTGTATGAATACTTTCATCTTGCTTCATAACATTGCAAGCATCTAATATACCACTATCATCCACCTGAAATAGCAGGAAGTTAAATAGCCACTTTAGTTTAAATTAAGTCTAAATTGTTCTATAAGTAATTAGTCAGTAAAATGTTACTTTTACTTAAAATAACACTATCTGTGTTTCATTACCATAAAATATTCTGGTAATACATGCTTAGCTCCTTTCCATGCAAAATGTGTGGCAAATCCTTCATTGAGCCATGTTTCGTTCCACCAGTCCATTGTGACTAAATTTCCAAACCACTAAGAAACAACATATTAGATTTTCAAAAATGTAAAATTATTATTAAGTTTTTTTAAAGTATTGAAAATTGTTTTGATAATCACGTAATACATCAAATCACAAATTGGCCCTCAAATCAGGAAAGCCGCAAGTTATTCGGCGGTTTGGAAAGCATTTTCATTTTTTCCCCCAAAACCCAATTAAATATTTTTGCACCTAATTTGACACCTAAGCCGCGTCTTCATTATATATTTTGACAGCTGATATAACAAGGCTTTCTTGTGGAGAAGTTTGATTGATTCTGTGCAGTAGTTTTTGGTTGGTCATCTTACAATCATGAAAAGTAAAAAAGCAGCATTTTCGGGGTATATTTTATATTTAATTATCGAAAAGGAAAAAAAATGCTGTTAGAGTAAAAAAAAATATGTGATGTATAGGGAGAAGGCATGTAGAGGCAGTATGCCAGTGCCAAATCTGGTTTGTAAAATTTCGCCCTTGCAATTTTGATGTAAAAGATGCACCACGTTCTTGATGCTCAATTGAAGCTGATGAAGACACAATAATTGATGCAAACCTGCAAAAAACAACTCGTGAGACCACTGAGAGCTCAGATTTATCCAATTAGAATGTTCATGATAATTTAAATAGCCTAGTTTTTATTACAAAGCTCAACGCTTCCATGCTGCTCAAGGCCTCCCCATACTTTTCAATTTGTGCCGTCGCGTTGACGTCCATGATTTGTTTCTCAAACATCGAGAAAGTGAGCAGTTTGAAGAGCAATATCACTGGGGAGGAAAAATTGTTTGTATACTATATTTGTAATGGTCTTGCAAAATCTTTTAAACGGTAAAACCTTTTCTTCAAATAAGGAGGTTAAAAACCATCTGGATCAGTTCTTGCTAGCAAAAAACAAAATTATGAGCAAGAAATCATGCTACTTCCAAAAAGATTTCAAAAGTATTGGATCAGAATGGACAATATATAATTCAATAAAATACTTAGTCACTTTAAGAAAATCATCTTTCATTTCCATTAATGAAACAGCCAAAATTACTTTTCGAAAAACCCAATATGTATCGCAAATGTCCTCTAATTTTAGCTAAATTCCGTTCCAACTCCAGTTAAAAGGGAGCAAAATTTTTATTTTAGAAAGAAATGTCACCAAATGTAGCAAAAATAAATAAATAAATAAATAAAACTCAAAACTTTGATTTCAAACAAATTTTCTTTTTTTCTTCTTCTGGATTTTGAGGTGCCGATTACGAAAATGACATTTACTTTGATATCAGTCGAGTGGTTAGAAATCTAAAACTTGCTCTTTTAAATTTACATAACATAAATAACACGATTTGATCCTGGTGCCATAATAGGACTTTTCTTAGAGGTTATTTTGTTATAACTCATGGTAGCTGTAATTTGCTTCAGTCTTTATACAAATCAGTTGTATTTTTCATCTTTTCGCTGCTTTTAAACTTATTTTTATAGTATTTTTAAAAATAGTTAAGTAAACGATTTTACTTAAGAGGCATTGATGATAGTGAAAAATATCTGTTGTGTAATATAAGCGAAGTCGTTCTCTATGATGATTATATTTAAGTCATAAATTACTGAAAGATTTATCAACCTTCATTAAACATTTAAACTACGCAACTTTGCAAACTTCCAGCTCTCTGAATTAATCTGGAGAGCTCATTGAAATTGAGCAAAAAGAGGAAAAAAAACATAAAAATAAACTTCTATTTGACTTACGGATTAAATCAAACACCTCATGATAATAAAACACCGCATGCTTATGAGGCATGCGGTGTTTGCATGCATGTGCATGCGTGATCAGTTAAGCCTCGGAAGATAAGAAACTTTCTTATCCATTGCGCCACCGAGAAATTACAATGTTTAAGAATTTTTTTCCTGTTATGCTGCATGAAGCTTTCCTTTGGAGGGCGCGAAAAGGAGGTAGTTGTAAACGGAAATTTTGTTATTTTTACGTATTTTAATAGTGAAGTTATGTCAAAAATTCATAAAATTCAAGGTTCGAAACCAGGATCAGAAGTGATGACAGTTATTATTTCACTTTGACGAAACTTTTATTCTGAGCAGGAAGCGGTTTCGTCAAAAACGAATGTTTCGCGAAATTTGAGCATTTATTCCTTATAGTGTACTTAAAATTTTTAATAAATTCAGTTATGTTTTTCAGTCTCTTCTGTAAAGTAAACTAATTTAACAGAATGTTTTCTCTTTAGAAATATTATTTAGTAGACTATTCATGAAGAAATATTTAAATTTCCATTTACCATATGAGCTACTTCGTGTGCAACGAGAATTGCCACTTTCAATTTGTGGGTCATTGATGATGTATTATCAACCAACAAACTTTGTTCCTTGTAAGTTATTAATCCCCAGTTTTCCATACCATTGGCATCAAACTCTGGTAATGAAATAATATCTGGAATGAAATAAGAAGTTACAACTCATTTTAGAGTGAAAATGTTGAAATTCAAATAAATTAATTAACATAAATTTTTTATATGAACCAATTGAAATATGTGAATTGATTTTTTGCGATTATTGTTATTTTCTTACCGTGCGTTCAATTCTTTCCCGGAAATCAGAAAAAGAAAAACTTGAAACTTCTCAAAATAAATGTTTAAAAATAATCCAAAAATTCTTCTGGCCCAATAGTTTTGCAAATAAAGACATTTTATCAAAAGCTAATATCCCATCTGTTAAAGAAGAAATTTGGAAGATGGAAATTGCTCGGGCATATACTAAGAACAAATAGATACAATCCTGCAAATGTTGGAAGCTCATGGGGACCTGCCGGAAAGAGAAAAAGAGGAAGACCGAGATTAACATGGCAAAGATGCATTAATGAAGATTTTAGTGGAGCAGGATTAATTGGATGGGAAGAAGCTCGTTTTCTGCCAGGCTTTGATTATATATTTAAATATATTTAAATTATTTCAATTGCTTTATTTAAGATTATGCTATTAACTATGAGACATTTTTGTTTTAACTGAATATAAAATTCTAAATATGAAGTATAAAATTCCTAGGTTCAAGAGTGATTTGATGAGTGAAAAAAAAAACATAACTTTTGGTATCAAAAAGTGCAATGCGAAACGATATCATTTATTTTCAGATATTAAATTATTCCATTTCGCTTACTGTGGAAATATGGGTAGGCAATTTATTTTTGTTATTCATTGAAATAGTTGCAGATAATAAATTGAATCGAATTATTTTTATTTTTCTTACTGCTCATTAAATCTATTATAAGCATAACTAAAAATATCAAATTTTTCTTAAAAAAAATTCCAGAAACAATAAACAGTTGTTGAAGAAGGTTATTCATTTTAAAGAAAATTTTCTTAAAACCTGAAGCAAAGAAATGTAAAAATGTAATTATTTGTATTATGTAAAAACAGTTTGTTTTAATTCATAGTACCGGTATAGTATAGCTTCTTAATATTTTTAATTGAAGTATGAGTTAGAGATGAAAAATATTTCTTTCCTTCAATATTCATTCATGAATTATTTGATTTTGGGGCTAAATGTATCAAAATATTATTGAATGTTATGATAAATAACTATGTTAATAACTTCTTGAAAAAATAAAACAATATTATGTTAAATTTCTAATTAACTAGTTATTTAACATAGAGTTGCTATCTTTATAATTACTTACCAAGTTTCTTTAAGGGATAAGATACATTCAAGTAGTTTTCAAAATAAGTCAGTATTTTGCTTGTCCAATTTAGAGCTGCTTCAATTTTATCGACTGTGTCTTGAGATGCATACGCTCTTATCTGAAAATGACGAAATCAAAAATAAGTCAAATTAATAAATTAATTATTTAATTATTTAAGGATGGAAATATAATTCAAATTGCGATAAAAAGTTCGCAAGTAAGTTCTTACGAGAGTTACTCACAATTAATCTCAATTTTTATTGGCCGTTAAGACTTTATCGTTAGGAGTTAAAAAATGTCGAATTACCTAAATATAAATATTTCGAAGAGCATGTATGTGATTAAAAAAAATTTAAAAGGAATATTGAGGTTTCGCCAAACGTGTGTTTAAAGTTCATTATATTGAATTATTTTGAAGTAATTTAAAAGAAATGTTTAAATAAATCAGAAAGAATATTTATTTTGACGAAAAAATGAACGTTCTTCATTTTGAGGTAAAAATAGTGCTGTAAACATCGTGCTAAAAATAGTGCTAAAAACATCCTGTAACTTTATATATCGTTCATAATAAACAAAAATATAATATCCTTACTCATTTCTTTGCCTTAAAATAAATTTCAGTACAAAATTTAATCTTCACATCGATGTAGTTTATTTTGCAATTGAAAAACTTATTTTATATCTCAAGCAAGAAAGCAAAATATTTATGACATATGATGACTTATATTCAATGACTTAGATTGTATAATTGAATATTTATGAAAGTTTCCTTTTCTTTGTAAAAATATTAAATAATATTTATTCTATTTTTGAATAATTTAGTGCACTTTCAGCATTTTATTTCGATGTACTATTAATTTCAGTTGAAATAGAAAGTTTCATTTAGTGGATTTTACTGTGCTTTGTTAAAGAGTACTCAAATTTGATGTTATTTTTACAATAGGTTCATTTATCATGCACATAAATTCCCATGACTATTTAAATATAAAATTTAGTTGCGTAAAATTTCATAGAATTTCAATTTGAAAATGAATTCTTTGTCTATAAGCTAATTCAGTTCAAAATTTTCAATTGTACTTATGGTAACTAATAAATATACGATGTTTGTTAGGCAGAATAGTTTATTCAGTGACAATTATATTCGAGATGTGAGTGCAACTTGACTGAAATATATTTTATCACAAATTATTTGATTTAAATACGTAAGGTTGCATTAAACTTAAACTATTTTAGTATTTTAGTAGTATCTCTTTTTCTATCAGTTCCGATAGTGTTTTTAATCACATTTTTCGATGAGATCTTTGATTATTTTTGCCTTCTTTGCGCGTTTTACCTTTTCATATTGGCCACTTTATTTTAAAACAACCATTATATTTCAAACAAAGAAAGAGAGATGCAGCAAATATGCCTTTTACGCTTCTTTTTGCAAAATATCCAATATTCAAACAACATTTTTACGTTTTGAAATTTTTGTCTTACATTTTTTTAAATATCACTATATTTCAGATATTTTAAGTATTGTTAGCTAGTGTTTCAACCGATTATATTTCTGTTTATAATTCTTTATTTCATGTGGAATTCGGAACGCATTGTAAGTAGTTCATTGTAGCTGGTAATACTCCTATTTTCAAATTTAAGTTATGAACGCGAAATTGAAGGATGAGTTAAACTGTTGTGTTTTCAGATTTTATTCATCGGATGTATCATGTATGGTAATTACTGCATTTCTTTAATGCATTTGCTAATATGCATTTGTTTACATAATTATCACAAACAAAATAAAAATGTTTGCATTGCGTCTTGGTTCTTAACGACAGTCGTGAGCCGTTAGAAAATTCTTAAAAAAATTATTAAATAACAATTTATTTAATCGCTATTTTACCGTATTCAAACAAAACAGTCAAATTACCCGTAAATAAGATGGTGTTCAAACTGTTAACTAAAAGAAGAAACTGTTTATTAACTGCTTCCACTTAATACGGTTAAACTATCAGAATCCCACCTAATGAAGCTACTTAGTTCCAAGAAGATGTGAACATGTTATACAGGAGAGGACTAATCTGTCAATCTCAAGACTAACAAAATAGGTGTTTGAGGCCTAACAATATTTCCTTTATTCCCTTCTACACATGAAGAGTTTCCAGTACCTTGTACTTCCTAAATTGTGACCTTGGGTTATTAGAATACGATACTCTCATTCACGCATAAATGACGTCACCACAAAAGTGCTAAACTAACTCCACCGTCCCGTTCAATCTTTTTTTTACGGGTTTGACACCATACTAGTTTTGAATGGTTCAGAAACTGTATTGTTTTATATTCGAGATTTTTTAACCATACTAGTTGTAAATTGTTTCAAAACCATAACCTTAAAATTTTTTTTTCAAACAAGAATTTCTTCTAATCAGATTTTATTTATAATAAGAGTAGACTAGAATTCGCGAAACATTGCTAAAACTAATAATTGAACACAACGACATTCTTTTAAAAAAGTATAACTTACCTTTATTCCATTATCTGTTAAAGTTTCTTTGTATTGGAAATCACAGACAATTATACACAATAGATAAGTAGACATCAATGGAGTTTTTTCAAATTTGGTGAGTTTTCTGTTATTTTCCAAGCCCATTTCAAGCTAGAACAAAATGCAATGATTATGTTGTAATGTCTGATTAAATGATTGCAATTATGTCTTAAATGCAGAGATTAAAGAGCATAGCTTTAAAATGGGTTACTGAATTAATAATTTTAATTTAGTTCTAATACATATGGCGCACGATGATATTAATTTCGAGTTTCCGGACAGATATAATCTAAAATGATTAAAATTATTTACACTTACCGCAACTGGCATGTTGGAGATTGCAAAATGCGTTGAGTCGTGGAAGACACCAATGGAAAATGTCGCTTTAAATGAGGGTTCATCAAAACATGGAAAAGCTCGTCTAGCATAATTTGGGGCAAAAAATGTCATTGCCAGGTGTCTAAAGATACAATCATTGTTTTATTAATAAAATATAACTAAACACAAAGATTTTTTCCGCTTTGCTAATTTACGATTTAAATAATTTAGTGATATTCTATCAAAAAAACGAAGATTAAAAATTATTTGAATCGTTTGATTTAAGAGCAATTTTGTTATTAATGATTTCAAGAAGCCAGGAAAATTACAGCATAAAAACCTACTCACCTTGAAAAATTTTTTGAAATAGATTTTGAGCCAGAAAATTAGTTCTTTATTCATGCAACAAGACATGTTCAGATAGGAGGGTATCTAATCAGTCTGTTAACATAAGATATTGATTCCTGGAGCTATCTATTTTGGTTATAAATCACTAAATCAAAGTAGCCAGGAAAATGACAGATTTTCATGGGACAAACAAATTATTGACAGAAAAAATTATTTTAAACGAAGTTTTAGTAAACAATACCCTCTGCGTATATTCTAGAAATGCTTACATAGGATAAGATAAAAAAATTAGATATTGAAAAATGTATAGGAAGTTTTGAAGCTAGTTATTATGGGAAATATTGTTTGGGACTTGCCAGGAAAATGACATTTTGATATTCAGTAAAATATTTTAAGTATACAAAGCAGTCAATGCTAGTGAAAAGTCAATTCAAAATGTTAACAGCAATGCTATTTATTAATTTTTTCTTAAAGAAAGTTCTTCTAGTATTATAGTATTTGATCTTGGAGCAAGAGACGTCTCAATTCTTTTCTCTTTATCTCTTTCTCAATTCTTTTCTCAATTCTTTTGTGCTATATATATATATATAATATNCCCATTTCTAGCTTTCTCTATACATTATTTTTATTATTTTGTTATTTGTGTCATATATATATTATATATATATCTGTGTGTGCGCGTATGCCCATATGTACGCTGGTGTAAGAAATTAAGAGAATTTGCAGACTTGGTCGCTTATCTCAAGAACTACTTCACCGATTGATTCGAAACGAAATTAATGAAATTTGATTCGTGCATATATTGATACAGTATCAAAACAAAGTATCATTCAACAATTGTAATACACACTCATAATCGTGCATAATGCGCGTTGGAGTCGGAAAATATGAAACAGCAGTTGCAGCTTGATTTCATACATGAAATAAGGCAGTTTATCATTTCCTGCGGCAGTCGGCCTGAATTGTCCTCTGGCAATTTCATACCTTCCAACTCCAACGAGTATTACGCAAGATCCTGAGTAATTCGTCTATAAATGATAAATTTAAAGTAAGTAGCCATACCTTTTGTCATTTTTGGAATAGTCATATTCTTCTCTGTATAATCCTACACCATGTTCGTAAATACCATTAAATTCAAAGATCAAAATATACTTTCCTGTTCTTATTTCATCCATGGTTTCAATGATATAACTGTCCATTCCAGATTTAAATCTTCTTTTGATGTTAAGCATTTTACGTTGCTCAATATCATATACTTCCGAAATAGAAATTTCCAATCCTCTTTCATGTACAGTAAAGTAGTTTGTAGGTCTAATAACGCTAACAGTGATATTCACATCACCGTTGAATTTATCAGATTTAATGCGTGGATTAAAAACTATATCATAATGAATAGGCACAATGCTTCGAGGAAGTCTGAAGGAGTCAGTTGATTCTTTCATTTCCCAGATATGGGATTCATCTCTTGAAGAAGCAATAGTAGGAAAATAATCAGTAAATAAAAGCACTATACCAATCACAAACGTGTTGTAGAAACTTTTGTTTATGAAATTTGAAAGCATCTTCAGTCGGTTGAAATTAATAACTGGATATTCTTTAAACCTCGGTATAAAAAGCTGAAGATTTCTCTTTCAATAACACCTATTCAATGAATTCAACATTTTCTTTATAAGTTTAAAAATTTCATCATATGTACATTTAAAAAAGTAGCTTGAAAATGTTATCACATTAGGATTTTTAAAACAAGAGAGGTATTTGAAATGAGTCTTTATTCTGGAAGATAATTTTTTCATTTCACAAAAAAGCGTTTGTCAACTTACGATAAAGAACGAGATAAAGAGGATATGTATGCAGCTGCTATTGTATCTAAAACGCGTCGCTGGCTGTAAATAATAGGATGGATTTCAAACGTGCACTCATAAACTTAGAAGTGTAGAACGTCAGACGACAAAGGAAAAACATTCGGAGAGCAGTTTTTTTTTTATTACAGGTGAGTAAATTAAATAATAAATGACACTGGAAACAATTTTTTTCGTTGCATTTATACAAATAAATTGATCTTCCCTAATTCGTGTGGGGGATTTCAATTCTAAAATTAGTTTTGCTACTAAAGCTACAGATTTCTAATGACATTTTCTGTCCGTTTTTTGTCGAAATGTGCAAGTTTAAAAACGTTACATATAACAGGGGGTCACGTAAGCTTTACGGTACATTTCTAGGGGAGTTAGATCACATCATTAGGATTGAATTTAATAGGAATCCATGCCCTGAAATTTCATCCTACCCGTGTAGGGGCGCTTATCTTGTTACGACTATGACCTTGTCAGAATCACACGAAGAAACAGTTCATAACAGGGAAGCGCTCTCAGCGATGCAATAACAATAGCAATATATATATA
>NC_092206.1:68391229-68449860 GCF_043381705.1 Parasteatoda tepidariorum
TGTATATATATATATATATATTCAGTCAAAATTTTCAGTTTTGTCTCTTAGCGGTTTAAGCATTAATGTCTAATTTCGTCATAAAGTGATATTTTGATTAACATCTTTTGTGAGAACTAAGAACTGAATAAGTTTACCTTAATAATACTAATTATGATTAAAACATTCAAAGCTTTCTATAACAGTTTTACCCAACTATAATTTTAAGCAATTCATTACAATTTATCTACAGCTTTTTACCTCATTATTGTTTCAAAATAGCTATATACTTTAGATTTCATATCGTAAATCTGTATTTATATAGTAGTTTTATATGGTAAATAGATTTTTTTCAGTAATAAATGTTATATTGAATTATTTAAATTAATTGCTGATTTAAGAATGTCTTAAGCATCTAATTTTGTCTTAAATATTTTTTTGTGAAATCACTGTATCACAAATTTGAACTTCCTTTCTGTTCTTAATATAGAACTATATGATTATTTATAACGAACAGTGTATAATTCATAAATCAAAGTCAAAATGATATCTCACGTACCATTTTTGCCTAAGAAAAATAGCCAATATCTTAGTGAATTTTTGAATATTTTGCTTCTCAATGCATCTTGACCCTCAAAATGTCGGAAATGTAGAAAAGCCATTTGTTTCAAAGATTGCCAAAATAGACGGTGTTCGCCAAGTTGGCAACTGCCACAGTATCAATGAAAGCTTCTTTCTTGTTCTTGTCAGTTCTTATCATGTGAAGTTAAAAAAACGTCAATTCACTCAGTAATGTTAAAAAAAAAATCTTTCAGTAAAATGTACTCTAATAAAATTAATTATTCTTCAAAATAGCTAACAAAAATGTCATTCCTTTTTAAAAGAACAATTCTTAAAACAAAAATTGCTATTAGAATGGGGTCAAACTTACTAAATAACAAAAACTGTTTTTAAATACAATTGAAAAAAGTTTTAAGAAAAACATTTTTCCAGCAAAAAAATGGATATGTTAAATGTTGCCTTCAAAATCATCTAAATGCAAATTGAAAACAAAATAATCCACGTAAGCGTCTTTTGAGAGAGGAAAATAAATCATCTGTCATTTCATTTCGCGTTCCATTTCGAATTTCTTCAAAAGAAAAACTAAGCCATTACAATTTTTACTTTCAAGATAGACTTTTTAGCTGAAATGTTTCTATTTCTTTTGTTCTAAAAAAACCATTTTATAAATTTTGAAAAAGAAAATATTTCTTCAATTCAATGATTTTTTTCTTATTTGTGGTGACTTTAATGGGCTATTTTATTTTTCATTTTTATGTATTTTCAACTAATTTATTTTCTTTTACTATTTTCGAGATTTAAAATCCGCTAAGTTATTTTTGAAATACATTCGTGTTATTCTAATCAATAAAAGAAAGTATTTAATTTAAGACACAATGCGGCATTAAAAAAATATTTTTTCGATATTAAGATTTTGCTAATATAATATTCTTAGGAAAGATTTCGCCGCAAACTAAACGTCAATTGATTATTTTTAGCTTGTCGTTACACTACTCACTACAGCCGTTTTAAAGTCTATAAGTGAAAATTTTTTTATTATGTCGAAACGTTTGTACCTGTTTAGCAAGCCTGTTAGTTGTTTATTGTACTCAGATAGTACTCCGATAATACTTTTTATTGTACCGAACTCGTTCTTAGGCGGTACTTGTGGATGCAGTATATATGTTAAGTTAAAAGTGATAAATCCGATTATTACTATTTTAGTAATTATTAATAATAGCTGGTTATTATTAATAATGACCAATGAAGTTTGGTAAATGTGATTAAACTGTTTATATAGCATTGGGACATGAGTAAGCCTCCTTGTATATGTGTTACCATTAAGGTTAAAAATCCTATTATAATTAATACAAATCGTCAAAAGTAATATTAACCGCTTCTTTCGGAAAAAGTGAGAAATAAAAACGTGAACTTGTATTGCGTTCGGGCAGAATTACAATGCGGGAGGAAATTTTGAAGATACTGATGAGTATGCAGAAACAGCTTTTAAATTTGTTATTCAGGGAACAACTTATACCGGGCAGTGGTCTTTAATCTAAAAAAAAAAAACATCCGTATAGGGTATACCGGGCAAATGCATTCCGGTACTGTGGCACTTAACTTTAAAAAAATAAAACTCAGTGTAGGGTATACCGGGCAAATGTATTCCGAGAAGTGGCACTTAACATTAAAAAAAATCAGTATGGGTATTCCAGGCAGTGGCACTTGACTTTTAAAAAAACAACAGTGTACGGTATGCCAAATAAATGTATTCCATTCAGTGGCATAAAAGAAAAAAAAAACATTCGAGTAGGAAAAGTTTAATAACATCACTTAAAAAAAAGAAAAAAAAGAAATAGAAATACATAGCTGCTTTGAACTGAAATAATACTTTTTTTTAAAAAACAAATTACTTATTTTGGAAGGAGAAGCAAAACTACTGATACATTTGTAATTACAAAGTGTTTTCGTTACTTTTTGCGTTTGCAACGACTCGAGTTGTACTTGCTTCTACAATTGAATACTGAATACTGAAACTCTTGACCACCCAAATTTGAATCCTTACGAAAACTCTCTTAGACTTATTTCATTCGCTGGAACTTCATTCGCTGAAATAAAACCTACTTTACAAACATTGAAATCATTCCTTGCGTACAGTTGTTTTAAAGTGCCATACCTTGTACAAAATTTACATAAGTTTTCAATTTTACCTATTTCTGTTCTGAGAATGTCTAAATAGTTGTTAAAACGTGATTTCATGTTCTTTATATCGTCATCCATTGCGTCGCTGTAAAATCTGTTAAATTACCTCTCTAGCTGTATTAAATGTTTAGAAGCAGTATTTTTAAATGTTCAAGAAACATTGCTATGAAATGTATTCTTGTTTAGAATTCTGTTCTTCAAAAATATGCATCCAGTAAAGGGCTATTCCCTTTGCCCCCTCGTTGCCATGCTACTGAATTACGAGAGTGTTCTGAGTCATAGACCCAAATTGAAAACTGAAATTTTGAAACAATTTGTATTTTTTAAAGGATTTTTGAAATTTCAGAAACTGCGACTTGTCATTGTTATGCTTTCTGTGGTGAGCGATTCCCTCCTCCCCATCCTTTGCTACATATCACTGAATCACATTACAGTTTTATGTCATTGAAATATATTAACTGCAGAAATTTTGCCAATGTAAACAGTGCGCCGAAAAAATAAAAAAAGACCAACCTGAGTAACTTTGGATCTAAAGATCGGATGTTCACGTTCTAAGGCTCAGTCTCAATGATTCAAGGGGGTGACCTCAAGCCTGCTAATTAATTAATGCAGACGATAATTTCAGTTACGAACTCAGACACAAAAATGTTATCTGAATAGACATGCATTTTTCAACAGATTCGGATTTCTGGCCCCCCAAAATTTAGTGGGTAGTCGCAATCTGGGAAGTATGGTCCCCATAGTTTGATCCGCACAGGATTCCGAAGTTTGGACCCTTTATGGTTAATTTCACCTTTTGCGTATTTTGCCATGTCTCGAAAACTTTTTAAGCGAATTGAACAATTTTTGCACACAATTATAAAATTCGTTTATCCAAAGAAAATTCCTTGCAAGAAACAACTTTTAGTAAATATTTATTATTTTTTATTATTTTATTTAAGAATAGTCTAAGAAAATTTGAATTGTAAGTATACAATTTTTGGTATCATTTTAAAGAATGTAATTTTACATAGCAAAATACAAAATTTGAGCAAAATAGAGTTCCTGAGAAGGTCCTGAGTGGTGGTCCTGAGAAATTGAATTTTAAGTATCTGGTCATTAGATCAAAAGTTATTCTGTGTTCCGTTATTTTCTGGAGCACTGTACATAGATTTTTATTTCATGCTGAATTTTAAAAACTTTGAAAATGTCTCGTGCCATTTCCTTCTTTCTATCTTCATTCCCATATATTTTGACAATCCGTGAAAAGTTGCAAATTATTTCTTCCAAATCTATGTAGTACATCTTCATATCAGATTATAGAACTGTTATACTCGATAAAGTATACTAAATCGAACCTCGCATAGTTTGCGTTACCTAAGTCTTATTAATAACGCATCTGAAAGCAAGGTATGGTAAATTTATTACATAAATGAAGATTAATTGGCAGCGAAGGAATAATCATTTATCAAAATTGGACCCCATTGGTCTGTGGTGAAAGTAAACATTGCGTGTAACTGGATACCTTTTGGGCATATATTAATCATGAGAGAGACATGGATAAGTTAATATTTAAGAGGAACAAATAACAGGAATGCATATTTCTAACAGGTCTTAGGATGCGTTACTTTATCATTTATTTGTCTTGAGATTCACGTTTAGAAATTGTGCATAGATTACACGTTGGTGCGTGGAAAACCTAATGTTCGAAAGGATTAACTAATGCTGAAATTCGCTTGAAAATTGAAATTAAAGGCGGGGTGTAAAATATAGCTCTTCTTTGAATATTGGATGCGGGGAAATCTTAAAAATAAATTACTTCAAGGAAGTGCTTTCTCTAACTATTAGGGTAAACCAAGTATTATAGTTAGTAGATGTTTAGAAGCAGGTGCGAGTGTTTGATATTTTGATGAGTGAACATAATTTAATAAGTTCGTGTTCTATTAAAGATTTGGATGTTTTATGTTGCTTCGTTTATTTAGCCAGACTGCATATTAATATTATAATACTTTCTAGAATATTGGAATGTTTTTGGTTACTTTTTTTAAAAAATTCTACATCTCGTTAAAAATAAATAATGGTCTTTTTATTCCGTGTTTTTTTATGTGTTAATAAACAACCTTTGTAAGTAAAAATACAATTCTTTTTCAATATGGATTTTTATTATTTTAGATATTCGTTATTCTTAATTATAATTCATATTAATCTTAATTGTAATATAAGATCTTAAATTGCAATTCGTTTTAATTATTATAATTCGTTATAGATCTTAAAAATTTAGATTTAATTAATATGTACTTTAAAATAAATTTCAGTTTTATGATTGTACTGTTGGTATTCAATGTTAGTGATATTTTGTTCTGCGATCATCAATAAAATATTGAATTTTTTGAAAAAGAAAAACTCTCCGATGTATTGAATAATTCGTACTGTATCGATAGAAACATTTATTATTATTATTTGGTCTTTCATTTTCGGATTTGGAAAAGTAACTCAACGTAGAATTTTTCAGAATCTATGTAAATTGAACTATAACATTTTGTATGCGGTTTTAAAAATTCATTTTATTTTATTCGTTAATTGGTCAAACTTTTTATCAAATTGTGTCAACTTTTATTGGATAATGTTAAAAACTTTTAAACATGGTTCCTCGATAAAACTAACTAAAAGTTTGGTAAAGGTTTAGTAATCTCATTCATCTGAATTTTGAAAAATCAAGATGTTTTTTTTTTTTTTAAACTATTAGTTTGATTTAGAGTTAGGTATTTTTCTTTAAAGAGGGGATTCGAAATATGAAAAAAAATCACCGTATCATTAAACTAATCTCGATAACTTGCTAATCAATATTTTAATATCTGGTTTTTGATTAATGATTATTTAGTACAAATTAAATTTGTAATTTTAACAGAAATTAGGAAAATTTTAAGAAATTATGAAAATTATTTAAGAAAAAATTTGCTTTACTAAAACTTTTAATTTTAAAGTGTCTTTATTTCTTGCCAGATGGCACCACCTATTCTTCTTGGAATATCAGTTTGAGAATGAAGCTTAAAAAACAAAAGTACTCGCATTGATCAAGCATTTCAGCTTGCACTAGTGATCCACGAAATAATTATTTTTGAAACAGTTTCGGGTATTGTTAATAAAACATCTAGATTTAATTTTAAAATCAGTTAAGGTCTTTAATTAAAAAAAGCGGAGAATGGAATTGGATAATTAAAATGTATTTTACAAATTCAATTGTAAAATTTAAAAAAAAAAATATTCAATAGAAATAAAATGGTCGAGGAAGAGAGGAAACGAAATTTGATTATCTTATGGTACTATGAAAATAGTCATAATAATTAGACTTTTCATTACATATTATTAAGAATTTGCCAGAAAAAGAAGAAAAAGATACAGTACAAATTTGGTCCTCTTTTTGACCTTTGAGTAGATTGGTACTGTAACAAAAACATATGCTTGTAAGAAATAAGCGAAAAACGCTCAAAAATTTATACTTTTGCTAAAGAACTAACATCATTACTCTTGCTTTTTTCAAAAAAAAAGAAAAGAAAAAAAGAAAAGGAATAAAAGAAAGTTTTTTTCCTTCAATCAGTTCTCATTCATTCCATTGTCCGACTCTTTCTATTTTTATGTTTTATTCTTTTATTTATTGTTTGATTTTTCCAGCTCGTTGCCAAAGCAATAAATATTTTCTCCACACAAACCATATTTTTAAATTCTTGACTTCCTTGTGATTATAAAGTAAAATCTTCTCTAACAGAAAGGAGACTAAAGATTTTAGGATAATCCATCTGAAATTTATTGTTTATAAAACCAACTTATGAAAAGTTGTCATGTTTAACTATTTATTTTTAATTATTGTTAAAAGAAGCAATAGAAAAGAATTTTTGAGGAAGTTTTATTCCAATTTTTGAATCAGATTCATAAATTCTTTGTTAACATAATCCTAGTTGTCACATAAATAGCTGTCAGCTAAAACTTAAAAAGGATTCCATCTAAGTATCGAAAAACATCGAGAAGTTATTCTTTCATTGGAATTCCTAACAGCTTTAACATATATTTGACAGAAAATATTTGATCTTTCTCGTTCAGTGAAAACATATGAGATTTTCACCAAATATCGATGAAATATTTCATGCTTTTATGAAAGAGTAAAACGAAATTCCGCCAACCCTCGTAAATGAGACGTCACTTTCAATACTCTGAAATATCGAAGTGTGCCAAGGGGAATTCAAGATCAAAAATTTTGTCATTTTAAGATTTTTTTTTCGAAGATTTTAGTGAAATTGGCTTTATTTCTTGAGGCTGTAAATTTTTGTTAAAGGTTTATTTTGTTTTTGTTTATAAAGCTCAAGTTAGATTTTCCATAAATCACTACTTGTGATTGTTTAACAGTTTTTGAATTTGGATCATAATTTATGAATTGTTACGCATTTTAATATAAAATAAACATAAGTGCTTTTATTAAAAAACATTGTATTTTTCTTAATTAAAATATCTAGTAATTCAATTTATATCTAGTAATTCAAAGTTGTGCTTGGGAAGTTGTTTTCCTAACCCTTAGACGCAGTATTTAAAAAGGACACCGGTGTTGATTTTAAATACTTCTTTTTCTGACCCTCTAATTACAAGCAAAAATATATTTTGGTACTTTTTTAATTAAATTTTTTTTTTGTTAAATGCTTATTTTTTTGTTTAGAAAGGACATGTTAGATTTTCTACAAATCAATGCTAGTGATTGTGTAGCAGTTTTTAATTTTTAATAATAGTTTATAACTTTTTTATAATAATTTTTGAATTGTTACGCATTTTAATATAAAAAAATACATAACTGCTTTTAATAAAGAAACATTGTATTTTAATTGAAATAGTATCTATTAATTCAAAGTTGTTGGCGAAGTTATTTTCTTAACTCTTGGACGCAGTATTTAAAAAGGACACTGTTATCCTTTTAAATACTTTTTTCTGACACTCTAACTACAAGCAGAAAAATATTTCTGCATTTTTTATTATAAAAAATAGTCTAATAATTAATAAAACAAACATATTGGATTACCGGAATTATCTTTGCGCTAAGATATAAAATTCAAAGTCCAAAAAAAGTAGTTTGATTTCTTTTTATTTATATTCAAAAATGTATTAATGATTGATTTTGTAAATTAAAGAAATTTCAAGGATGAATAACAGTTTCGATTAGATTTAAATAAATGCGAATTAGTGCAAACTGGAGAAAAGATACTGCTTGGAAGAGAGCCGTGTATTGAAGATTTCACATTTATAAGCGTGGAATTACGTTTAACGCAGATTTATAGTCGTGGAATTTCTGAAAACATTAAGGCACTGATAACTCAAGAGAAGACGTTAATATAGATTTACTGATATTTTCTTAAAAAAAATGTTTTTTTACTGAATTGAAGTATAAGAAGTAGAATATTACAAGGTTAAATGTGAGTCAAATATCATTTAAAAAACCTTGTGGAAACTAACCGAATTTTTTTTTAACAATCTTACTGAATTTTCTACAAAGCTTAAGAACAGAGCAGCAGTGGTACAAGGAATAGAGCCCCTCCCATTGAGGTGACTGAAGGAGAATCATAGGAATTTTGCTCTCGGCTCGTTCCGACCACAGTGCTGACATAAAATATCCTCAGTGTTAGATAGATCGTGGGTTAGAATCCCTATTGGAAAAAATTCCCGGTATAAAAAAATTTGTACCGGCTTATGAAACACCGGTTCCGGTATGATACTGGTTCCGGTATTATACCGGAACCGGTGTTCATAAGCCGGTATCAAATTTATTCCGGTATGATACCGGAACCAGTATAATATCGGGACCAGTGTTTCATGAACCGGTGTCACATTTATTCCGGTATGATACAGGAACCAGTATCATACCGAGACAGGTGTTTCATAAGCCAGTATAAAAATTATTCCAGTATGATATCCAGTAAAATGTATATATCTATAGATATAAATTTAAACAATCTAATTATAAAATTATGATTTAATTTAAATCAATTAACTTTGGCTTATATTTGTAATTGATAAATAAAATGGAATGCAAATAACACATATACCAAGTATTGTTTGAAATGCCGCCAAAAATAAATGAAATAAATCTAATTTGACACTGTTCATTTACTTTGAAATCAGACATTGTAAAATATAATTATATAGTTATGTTACATCTTGACCAATGTACTTGCTTGCTACTATAGATTTAAATACAAACAATTTTAATTTTAGATATATTTGATATTTAAATTATAGTTAACTTTAATCATTGAAACATAAGTGGTTAGAGTGGTAATAATAGCTACAAAAAGTTTACGCTAATAAAAGTTTAAGTTCTTATTAGCTTACCTAAATGATACAAGTTATTAACTAATGTAAATAAAAATTTTGAAATATTTTACTCTGTCATTCTACTGACATTTTTCTTAAGATTCCTTGACTTAAAGCACAATTTGTTATACTCATTTTCTATTTGAAATATTTAATTTTTATGATAATTTACTTATCACATAATATCTGAAAATTAAATTAGGAAAAAAAGTTATCGTCTACAAAAATTAAATCTCAAGAGCGCTGCTTATTTTATGAGCATCTGCTCATAAAATAAGCCTAAATTTTCGAAGGCTTTTCTTATTTCACAATTGGTGTGAACTCAACAAGATATAATTAATATAATAGTAATATATATACTGAATAAAAACACACAACACAAAATTAAAACTTTGAAACATTGAAAATGACATAATTTAATCTCTGTCTTCAAGAAGATATAAGAATTACACAATTACTAAATTGATAAACATTACCATAACAGCCTAAAAAATATTAATCTTTTTATAATCAAATGAAATCAACTTAGTCACATTGTAGTAGTACTTATAACATGAAGCAGCTGAAAAGTACTTTTAGTACACTTGTGTGCGAAATCTAAAATATAGCATTCAAATAGTTGATTGATTGATTCGCATAGTATAAATATTAGATCTTCCTTGTTGTGATTCATTTTTATTTTTCACAAACGCAACTGTCGCTTGCAGGCCTTAGCTGCGTCAACCATGCACTTTCTAACAGTCAATTTTCCAATCCATTTGATGTCACCTAACCGTCTAGTTGGAGGTTATCCGGCTGCGTAGGATCCTTCACTTTTCTTTAATATCGACCTCTTAGTAGAATTATCTGTCTCACTTCAATAAGAGCCAGAAACAATGTTTCCATTTAGAGCTCCTAATATAAACAAAATTTGAATTAACACTAAGTGTAGACTAAACAAGAATTTCAAAAAATCTCATTTTTAACATTGTAAGCCTTATCTTTTAATATTATGCTTTATCTGTTTATGCTAAATTTTAGATTACAATGTTGATTAAGTTAATACTTCAGATTGCAGTGTTAATTCCATTAGACATTTTTAACATTTGTATACTTTTTCCTAACTATTAAATTGACAGTAAAAATTATTAAATGAATAAAAATAGTAAAGAATTTTTTCAAGCTTTCAACTTCTTTCACATCATATTAATAAATAAATAGACAATGAAAAATGCTATAAATGTCAGTTAATTAAGGTTATATGAACTAAAAGCTTAATTATGTTAAATTTTTCATATGAGTATGATAAATTTTACCATGACACAAATAGGATGCATAGATTTTTCAGCTCATATGACACAATTAAAATTAGTAAAGCATTATGGTTATTATTTCTTTTTAATAATAATAATACTTTTATCAATAGGGTACTACATTTACTTCAATTTTTAATTAACTTTTATGCATTTTAAAAACTCAGAAACTAGCTGTTACAAATGTAAATAACTTAGACAAAGACCCAGAATGCCCAAAAAACAGATATCATGTATGCGATTCTTACAAAATAAAAATAAAATATGCATGCATATTAATAAGATTTTGGATATTCAGGGAACTGTTCAATCATACATTTTAAAAAAATTCATTGCCCACAGTAACATAAAAAAACTTCAATATTTAATCTTATTATTAAGATCTTGAAACATAATACCATAGAAATTTGATACTATTTTAATAAGATTAAATTAAACCTTACTTTGGTTCAAAATAAGTATAATAAAAAGTTAAATACATTATAATAAAAAATTATTAATTTACGGGATGATAATTATTTTGATAGTATATAAGGTAGCAGAAAATTTGAAAAAAAAAATTGGTATTACAGTTATATATGATCTAAAATTTAAACAATGTATGTTGTTAATTTACAGATTAGCTACTGAAATATACAGACTGTAAATAGAAAAAAAAGATTAAAATAAATTATCTTAAATTAAGAATAAACAATTATCTAAATTATATAGACTAATTTATACAGAAAAACAATTTTTCAGAATAACTATTAAGTATGAGAAATACAAATGCAAATACTACTTATTTTTCAACTACTATAACCAATCAATTATAAATATATTCAAATATTTCAACTGGCTTATTGAAACTTAGATCAACACGACAATAGTGAGAAAACGTAATGGTCCACCAAAATTTTATTATTTTTGTAATTTGACTGAGATTTCTAATTATGGGAAGTTGATGTCTAACATAGGTATCGCTCATACTACCCACTTCTTGATGACAACACAAAAGAATTCACAAACGCTTACATCATGAAAACACATTACCAACCTACTTTTTAGAGTGACTCCATGCATAAATTTAAGTATGAATGATCTGAAGTAACTTTTGTCCATTTTAGTTACAGTACAATAGTTTTTAAACAGTTCAGCTTATAACTTCGTCAAAAGGTTAACATTTTAATTCATTATCATGACAAAGCACATTAAAGGCTTTAAACAAATAAAATTTGAACATAAAATTAAAAATTGAACTATTCAGAGGCTGAACTCAGAAGTAAAAATATTGAAACATTTAAATTTGCATATAATTTTTACATTCATTAAAATCTAAGAAGCATTCAGTTCTATTTTATAATTAATTTGTAACTATAACATGAAAACTTACAAAAAGGATTCACTTATTAACAAACTTATTAACAATTTATTAACAAACTGAATATCTTTATATAAACTTCACTTTTAGGTACAAAGATAAGAATATAATGAATTCAGGACTGCCAACTACTATGTTTTTAGCAAAATGTTTTACAGATATTGATAACTAAAACTTTCAGAATTTTGGAAATTTTGCAAACATCTCAAAAGCATCAATAAAGAGAAATTAAAACAAAAACATTAAAGAACAGGACCAATTTAAAGAGTATATCTTGCAGCCATCCCAGGCAAATCTCTACTAGTCTTTCTTTTTTAAATAATAAATAAAATTTGAAATCTTAAAATCTTTTAAGCATCTTGACAGTTGTAGCTGGTGCAATGGATCCTGACACTGAAATATCCCTAAATGTAGATTTATAAAGGATAAAATAATTATCGAATTTAAAAAAAAAATTCTATAATAGTTTGCATGTTGAATATGTCAAGAACAAGAAAAACATACCTCTATTGAAATAAAAATATGCTGTTTTCCAAATCATTTCTGAAAAAAAAATTATTTAGAAATTATACAATTACAAAATATATAAACGCCATTAACTAGGTAGTAATATCAAATTTTTAAGTATTCACTGCTTTGTTTTTAAAATGTTATTTTAGTTTTACTGAAACTTCATGGTACCAACAGTTAATGAAATATAATTCAAATTAAATGCCTTTAAATAAAATTAAACATTAAAAATAACAAAAGAATTTGAGAATAACACTTAATATATAATGCGAAGTTTCCAAATATTATATACAACAAAACAAATAATAAATTTGTCGATAACGGTGATATTAATGAGAATTTATGTAAAAACATGTGGACAAAGTGTATCAATTAAAGTTTCATTAAGAACCAAAGGAAAAAAAACATTTAAAATACTTTCTTCTCATGCAATGAACCCTATAACAAATGCACATGCAGTAATAATTCAAGAATAATATATATGTCTTGATTACTTAAAATGTAAATATTACTGAAGCATATGTTTTAACATTATTGTAACTACAAAGATGAAAATAAAAGTAAGAAATAAAGAGAAAATTACACTTACTAAAATATAACGCCATTCTTTCCACGATGCTTCCATGATGTCTAATTGTAAACAACAGTGGTTGACTGTGAAGTTCAGACAGATAAACGGAAAGAACTTGAAAAACTGAGCTGTATAGATCAGCTAGCGTGATATAGATTTAACGAACGAATTCATCGATTCACGCTAGCTCGATAGATTTAACGAACGACTAAAAGTCGATTCTCGTCTTTTCGTGGTTCCCATTCGTTTCTGAATTAATCGCTCTTTTTCTCTTTTATAGATTCCATTGAATTACTATATAGTAACAAAACAAATTTATTTATTTAATTCAAAAAAAGTTTATTTTGTTTTATGATTTAAGTTTATTAATTACAAATCTCAAAAACGGACTGAAATTTATAAATTTAAGAAGGAGAGGTTTATGTTTGAAGGTAAAAAGTTGAGATTTTATATATATATTTAAGTTATGTAAACATGTTTCTTTTGCTACGAAGTTGTTTGAAACCTAAACTAATTAATTCATTTCGCGAATTGATAAATTAGTTTCTGTTGGGAACAACATTGTTCTAGAATAAATTCAAATATAATAAATAAATAAATAAAAACAATTTATAATAAAATTTAAAGTGATACAATTAATAATATTCTTTTGTCATCTTGACTTCGATTAAAATAAATTTTGTAAATCAGTAAATAAATAATAAACGAATAAAAACACAATCTATTATTAAATCACTTTTATTAGAAAATTACTTACATTTAAATGACTTTAAGCAGATTTTAAAGCAATTGAAGTGTGTAGGGGGGTCCTATAGGGGTCCTTTTGCCTTCGGGCTTACCGCGTGAGTTTTTTGTGGTTTTCTTCTCCATGTAAAGTACATGCGAGTTAGTTCCATCAAAAATTCCTCCACGAATTCTAGTTCGTCCCTAGGCTTGATTCAGGAGCTCCCTTGTCCTCTGGATAGGGCTCAAAATTACAAGCTGCAGAGTTGAACACTTATAGTCGTAAACTCACAATTGAGTCGGCCGTTCAACGCCGGTAATAAAATAAATTTCAAAATGCTTAAAAACACGAACAATATCATTCATAACTTAAGAAACGAAAATTATATTTTTTTCTCTCCAAAAGATAGATATTTTTAAGTTATAATTTCTCCTTTATGTTACATTGAATTCAAAATTTTAAACAGCATGTTATACGATACAGTACTGAATTGTAAATTAGGACTATAATAAATATGTGTTTCGAAACTGTCTGAAGTTAGACAAAATACTAAACAGTAACATAAAAAAAAATGACTGAAATATACGAGGCAGCATTTTTAATAAAGAATGTAGACTTCGACAACTTGACACACTTACCTTCTAATACTATAAGACATCGACAAAGTTCCTTCTAACTAAAGCGGTAGTAATTCACTTAAACGAGTATGTGAGATAGAATGCTGTAAATCATTTGGACGAGCATCATAGGTTAGTAAAAAGATCACGGAAAGTGATTTGGTGAATTATATTTATCCTTTGTTAAACACTATTGGAAGTGGAGCGACATAAACGACTTTTGGTGAATGAAGTTACTTTTGGAGTCCAGAGAATAAACAATCTTTTTTTTTCTATATTTATTTCCATTTTCCTTTGTGTAAAATGTTGTTTTATAGTTACCAAAGTTAAAGAAATGATAAAATGTTTTAGATTTTGAAATCTTTTATTTTATTCTTAGTAATATATTATGAATCATTTTTTTGTTGCTGAATTTATTTCATTTTGCGTTTTTTTTCCATGCCACAATTTCTGTTCATGTAAAACATTATTTTGAAGTAAATAAAGTATAAAGGGAATGGCAATATATTTTGGATTTTTAACACCCCATATTTATTTATTTTAAGGAGTTTCTTACTTTAGTTTTTTTTCATATCAGATATTTATCTCATTTGATAATACTAGAATTCTAAAATGATTTTTTTATTTATACACGTTGAAATATAGCTTACATGCAATCTTATTTTTTCTATATTTTATCAAACTAAGTGTGAAGTAATGTCTATTATTGCAATTTGCCGTTCGAGGCTCTCAGAATTTAAATTTTGCAATCTACAAGGAAAAAAAGTATTTTTATGAATTTCTTTTAAGAAAAACATAGTGGTATTACATTGGCTTAAATGTACACAATTGTTTCTTCCTAAACTAATAGTTGTTATAAATGCTTTTAAAAAGTCATAGCCAAGTAAGCATTTAAATATCAATGTCGTTTAAATATAAATGATTTTATCCAAAGCGTAACTTTGATTACACTTTGAAAACAAAATGTTTGGGTAAAACTAACAAGTATGGTTAGATTTACTGTGTGTGTATCCTTTTCTATGGGAACACCTAGAAGCTTGGTAATTCTTGCCGAAGCGTTTCAGTAATGAGTTTGGTTAAATTAACCATAAAATATCTATCTTCTTTTCTCGCGCTGGCAGCAGTTTTCATTTTTAATTGATTGGATTCGGCGCGCAAGAGCACGTAGTGAGCAACCAGATAACAATAACCAGAGTGAGCATTATCAGGTTGTTCAATTCAGATTCATGCACTAAAAACATGACAATATTTAATTTAAACTCAATTAGGAATTAATTAATTAATTGAAGTGAGAATGCTTTAAAAGGCCGCTGTTGAATTGATATTTTTCTACTGGGAGCTACCTAAACGTCTAAAAAACGTTTAAGTGTTTGTATTGAATGCATTGAATTTTTTTATATTTCGCGTTTTAGTGAATTTCCAGTGAATTTTCACGCTTTAAAATGCAGAATATTAGTGAAGCAATATTTGATAATTTATTTTACTAAATAGCTAATATACTTTTTTAAAAGCCAATAAGAACATTGGTAGAATTCTTCTACATAAGTCCAATACTATGTCTTTGATGATAAAATACTATGTCTTTGATGATAAAATACTATGTCTTTGATGATAATATATTATGTCTTTGTGCTAGAACATTGTGTTCATTGGCGAGCGAGCGCAGCGAGCCATGGTTCACGGCGTGAACCACATGGGATTGCGTAGCAATTCTCGGGGGTTGGCGAGCGTTAGCGAACAGGGGGCGGAGCCTCCTAGTATTATATAAAACGCTAATACGTATGTATCAATAAAACCGATGATATTTCTTTTCTCGCGTTGGCAACAGTTTTCTTTTTTAGTTGATAGGCTTCGCCGCGCAAGAGCACGTAGTGAGCATATCATATGTCTAATCGGGTGAATTCTCACCGAATTTAAAAAAAATTCTCACAAAATAATCTTCATCGAAGCCGATGCTTTACATCTGGCGTTCAGTACTATTTCATATTGTTTTACAACATATGGTTTTAGCCCTCTGGAGGGAAAGACTTTAAAACAAAACTTACAACAGTTACTTTTCTCAACAACTGAAATTTAGAATAGTGTGATTAAGAAAAATATGCGAACTATTTTCAATTTTAAATTAATATTGAAATGCACAGGTTTAGAATTTTCTGCAGTGAAAAATTTTCGGAACTTCAGTGTTCAAAAAAGTATACAAAAGCTAGACGTTAAGAACGTATCCAATGAGCGAGCAAAGCGAGCATCGGATTGCGAAGCAATCCGAAATGAACTGCGAAAGCAGTTTCGGGGTTGGCGAGCACCAGCGAGCAGGGGGCGAAGCCTCCTAGTTGTTTTATAATAGGATAAAAAATTAGTGAATGTGCAAAAATTTAATATTTTTATCATGATATCTTAGAGCATTGCCGTAAAACATTTTATTGGATTAAATTTGCTTTGTAGATTTGTATTTTTTATTAAATGTTTGGTAATAAGAAAGAAAATTTTGAAAACCAGAATTTCTTCAAAATCGTTACCAAATGGTTAAAATTACAAATTAAATGGTTGATAAATACCATATATTTTATTTTTATTACCTAAAATATGTTTTTTTTCTCTCCAAAAATGTTATTACTATACAGTACGGTAATTATCCCAGAAATTTTTTCTCCGTCTACAAAAAAACTATTTTTAAGTTTTGTATTTCTTCTGTAGTGCTGTTACATGTAAATATTAATTAAGAATTTTATTAAAGCAATTAATAAGTTTTGCATTAAGCAAATTCAAATTAAAACAATTTAATAAATTTTGCATTAAAGTTCAGAGAAATTTTTCTAGGGAAAGTTTAAATCAAACCTAATGCCAATGATTAAGTTACGCACATACAGAATCCCCATTAGTTATTATCAATTAGAAAAATAAAGAAATGCATCTCAATGAATATGTTTCCACTTATTAAGGTTACTGTACTTTTAATTGCAAATCATTTCTTCAATATAAAAAATACAAAAAAAAAATTATAAATAATTTTTAGTTGAATTTTAAACGAAAAATCTGTTTTTAATAGGTATTCTACAGTTCTCAAAATAAAAGACTGACCACTCTGAATAAATTTTTATCTAAAATGATCGGATCTTCACTTTATAAGTTCTCATCTTAATGGTTTTTGGGGGTGATTTCAAATATGTTAATTAATTAGTCCAGACGATGTTTTAAGTTACGAAATGATACAAAAAACGTATTTTCTCTGAATAAACATGCTTTTTTTGAAGAGCTTATATTTCTTACTCCCAAAATACAGCAGGTAGCCGCTATCTGGGAAATATGGTCCCAGTTATACGAATTTTCAAAACATACCTTTTCTTTAAAAAAAATATAAATTTGATTTCCCAGAAACATTTTGACAAATTTCGTGTTTGTGAAATTTTATTATTTACAATGATGTAAGAAATTATATATACCTTACAATTGAAACCTTTTTCGATTAATAATAAATAAATGATTAGTAAAAGTTTTTTTTTGCATGTAATTATTTTTTTGGATAAACGAATTTTATAATTGTGGACAAAAAGATTTCAATTCACTTAAACATTCTTCGAGATATGGCGAAATACGCAAAAAGTAAAATTTGCATTAAGGGCTTAAAACTTAGGGTCCTTTTCCTGACTAAACAATTGGGACCATTTCTTTCAAAATGCGGCTGCGAGCCAGTCTCATGGAATTGAGCGTTTGTCTTCCAATGAGGTGAACCAGGTCCGAATCCTAGCAATGGCTTGTCGATACGAATTACGCATCCGGCTTGCACCGACCACAGTGCTGACGTAAAATATCCTCAGTGGTTGACGGATCATGGGTTAGAGTCCCCCTGCTGTCAGATTAACCGTGGGAGATTTTCGAGGTTTTCCCATTGATGTAACGCAAGTGCGGGTTAGTTCCTCCAAAGAGTCCTCCACGAAGGAAAATTTCTCCCAATACTTGATCAAGGAGTTCCCTTGTCTTCTGGATTGGGTTCAAAATTGCAAGGCTGCTGTGATGAACATTGGTAGTCGTAAATCCAAAATTGGATGATCGTTTCTACGACGGTTATAAAAATGCGGCCGCCCCCATATTATGGGGGTTAAAAATCCTAAATCCGTAGAAAAAAAAAGGTGTGTTTATTCAGAGAAATTACGTACTTTATGCTTGATATCGTAACTTAAAATACCGTTTGCACTAATTAATTCATATCTGCAATCACCCTCTAGAATCATTAAGATTGAGTCCTAGAGCGTAAAACTCCAATCATTAGATTAAAATTTATTCAGGGTAGTCCGTTTTTCATTTTGCGCGCTGTACTTATTAATAAATTGGTACTGTTTGACGAGATTCGAGGAATCCTTAAAAACCAAATTTAAAGCAAACCCAATTTTAACGTTTCAATAGTACATAGTGATCCGTTATTATTATATATATACAAAGAATATAGCACTGCCGTTGCGTAAATGATAAATGGGGAGAATTATTTCTGAGATTATTTAAAAAAATTTTTGCGTAATAAAAATTTTTTTTACAAAATTAATTCTTCCACTTCGTGAAAATTCATTTTCGAAAAAAGAATAAAAAATAAGTAAAAAATAAAAATAAAAAAATGGTGTCTGTTAAAAGTTAATTAAAGATGTTAGATTTTTTAGTAAAAAAAATTTTTTTCTTCCGAAGAAGTCCAGTTTAGTCGTGTAATATAATTTCAAAAGAAACGATGGACAACAGGGATTAGAAAATTTTTTCGAAACATTACTCAGTTTCAAAAATAATCCGTACGTAACATTACTTTCGTAAAAAGTACACAATCCTCTAAAGAAAAAAATTAAATAAAAGCTTTTAGTTGCAAGCATTTTAAAGGTCTAGCAAACCGGAACTAGATGCTAAGTTTAAAGAAAATATAGATAAAAAAATGAATTAGTACTGAACGCATGTCACGTTAGTTTTTTTTTTGTTGCTTTTTTTTCGTCAAAAAGTACGCGTTCGAAAATTCTCCTTACTAGTTTATATTTTCTTCACTGGAGTTTTGCATAAACCCAATATTCAAATGAAGTACACTCGACGAATTTAACAAATCTGGTTTGACTGGCATAAGTTGCCTGAAAAGGAAAACTAAGAGAAGAATAAAAACAAGTCTGCTTTTGAAGTCAAGTGTAGAGAAAATTTTAGCGTCAAATGTGATTTCGTTTCCAGACGTAAAAAAAAAAAAAAAAAAAAAAAAAAAAAAAAAAAAAAAAAAGAAAGAAAATAATGCATTCTAACTAAAATTTCATTTTTCTCTCATATATTTACTAACCAGCTAAAGTAGAATGATGGAATATGTTTTTATAAATTTTTTTTTAAAAATAACGACAATAGACCTAAATAATTTTGCATTTGAATTTTATTTTTTAATTATTTGATCATTATTCATGCACATTTCATTTTTAAGACTAAAGCACTATAAAAAACGTGAATAAACTACAACTGTTAGTACAGAATAACTTAATTTGGGCTTTATTCACATCGTTTCTATTGACGCTAAAGTTATTCGACTCGTTTCGACAACTTTTTTTTATATATTAATATAAATTTTTTAAAAAGACTATTTAATTTGTAATATTATGTGTAAAAAACTATAAAATTGGGAATAAAAAATATTATTATAATTTTTTTTAAAAAAAAAATGGTAATTTTTAAGTAAAAATAAGGCATTTTTTTGCATAATCTCTAAACAATGTAGAAAAAATTCCATTCCTTAAAATGAAAAATCCTTTTAGAATTTTAATTAGAAGGCTATCAAATATGTGTCGAGCTATTATCTTAAAAGAAAATGCATATACCACTAAGTTAGGGGTCAATGTACTTAACATAGCAAATTTTTAAAAATTTCCGCACTTTTCTTTGCGAAAAAAATGCATAAAAAATAAAACTCTACTTCTTTTTCTTAGTCTGTAGTTCAAAGAAAATTTTAAACAATTATTTTAAAAACAACATGAGTTATCGTGTTTAAAGTGGTTTTAATTCCTAAAAAATCAGATTTTGAGATAAACGCATTTAAAGACTTAAGACTATTTGTTTATCCACTGTTATCAACTTTCACAAAACTTTATAACTTAGTGCAAACAAAAATAAAGTATTTTTAGAAAGCTAAAAGTACAAGATTCTACATTTATAATAAGCTCAATTTCAAAAATTTGCCTAAAAATATGTTTTTGCACTATTCAGATATCTTAATAGGCTTTATTCATGTCTGCGTTAGTCAACATAGCACAAAATAAACCCTATTCGCTTTGGACATTCTATTTTTTTTTAGTTGTAAGAATTGCTCATTTTGATTTTGTTGCATGTTCGAATGAAGATTTAGTATTTCATTTTAAAACTGGAACTCTTTTGCAAGCTTCCTTGAATTCTTAAAAATTCTCCTGTTTCTACCAGAAGTTGCACTGAAATTAATAAAGCACTTTATCAGTTCATAGCTTCTCAAGGAGTATTAATAAGTTCTTTTTGAAGTTGCAGATATAAAAGAAACTGAAAGATTCAAACTGTGTACTAGTTAATTCATACGAAATTAATCAGAGTAAAATATTCCTGAATCTATGCATTATAATAATCAACATTTAAAAGCTAAACTATTGTCATTTATTCTAAAGAAAGTAGGGTTATCTTTGTGCTTGCGGTAAAAAAAAAGAAAATCAATGCATAAAACACAAAAGATTGATAGACGCTTAGGTTCATCTGCATATGTCTGCTTTTGGAGTTGTTTTCTAGCTTTTATATCGTAATTTAGTTTAGTCATAGCTTTTATACCTCAACAATAAATATACTGTTCTTTTTTTTCTCACAAGATAATGTGTTATTAGGAAGACATTACACATTGAGGCGTTTAGTTAGAGTGTCATGTAATATAGGCGAGAGGGGGTAAAACCAGGAGCTTGTGGTTTTGATTAGATCACTGCTGCAATTTATTAGAAATCACATGTGGCAGATAAACGCCATGGTACTTCGATACAAATGGAAGACAAGGTAGGCTATATGATTGTCAACGACAACGTTTTAAAAAAAATTCATCGACAATTTTTAATTTTTTTTTTCTATTCACACTGAGAAAAAATATATTGTCAACACTATCAAAATATGGGAAAAAATAGCCGAGTTTCCGACTTTATCAGAACACGTTAAAAAGCATAATTTTTACTAAAGTTCTCTGGTAATGATTTTATTAAAATTAACAATAAAATATGTTTTCAAAATATGTGACAAAATTTGATAATATGGTATAATTTAACAATATCACCATGATAACTTAGGTCATAGAACCTCTTTATTTCTGGTAAACTTAGTTTTCAGGTTTGTATTTCTTACTAAATGTGTGGTAATAAGAAGTATGCTTTTGAAAATCAGAATTTCCGGTAAAAAGTAACCTTATTAACTTAAAAAGTATCCAATAAACGGTTGAAGTATGAAATGAACGAAATTACCGCATATTTTGGTTTTAGTTACCAGAATTCTTTTTTTTTTTTTTGACAAGAAATGTCATAACCTCAGTAATTTTACCATAATTTTTTTCTCAATTTAGTTTTTACTCCCTAGTTTCTAATCTCTTAAAGATTTATTTAAGATAAGTTTAATGAGAGATATCATTATTTTAAGCATTATTTTAATTCGTTAAAACTTTTTTTGCATGACGCATAAGTTTCAGTTGGCAGATGTCATCGATACTTTGTCAGTCGGATATAACAGGGAAGTACGAAAGACAAAGCTAAAGTAGGTCGCTTAGTCTTTTGTACTTCCCTGTTTAATGTAGGTCGCATACAGTGTCTAAACTGTATAAGAAGCATGAAGACTGTAACAATTTAGACAAGCGCGATAAAAATATTATTTGTAACTCTTTATTCTAAATCTGATTAACTAACACACAGAAAATTATAATAAGTAGGTGTCCACTTTCGCCTGACTTTTCCCTACTAATGGTAGCTCTTTACCAACTCCAATTAGAGATTTAGCAAACTTATAAGTTAAACATTAATAATTCGTTTTAAGTGAAATAAAAATATTAATATGTTTTAAAACTAAAGCATTTTAACTTTTTTGTTTATTTTCGGATAGAGATATGTATGGTAGATATGAGATAGGAGATATGTGTAGTAATACATTCTTATTTTGTTGTTTTTAATTGTTTCATATATTTTATTTTGCACTTGGTTAATGAAATTTTAATTTAGAAATGAGAAATTCTTTATTAGGAAAGAGTCGGAAAAATTTAAGAAATGTACTGGCTAAGCAATTATTTTATCTCTGATTATTTATTTACACTAAGTTATTTGTTTACATAAAACTTCATGGGTGTGCAATACACCTTCATGGGAATAATTAATGATAAAAGATGCTTTTAACTTACTTTTTTATCATAAATCAGTAAGTTTAATTTTAAAAATTAATGTTATTCGCCAGTATTAGGTATACAAATTTTGTCACAAAAAACAGCGTAACAATTAGTATGTTTCAAAATTTTCCGAGTGCATTCCAACGCATTGCTTTTTTTCCTGCACGAAATAAAAATCTAAAACAAAAATTCAAATTTTTAAAAGTAGATGACACTGAAATCTTGCAAAATCTAAGAGCAATATTTTTAATTTATTCATGATAAATTGTTCATTCTGCTTCATTCAGGCTTATACAACAGCATTTATCTTCATAAGAATGCAAAAGGTTCTTTCACATGGAAAAGAAATTCTCTTTGTTTATTAACGATAATAAAAGAAAAACGAACCATTTTATTATTCTTCTAACAAGAGTTTCTTTTTATTTTTGAATATGTATAGAAAGAGGCATTTATGCATTTCGTATGATTTTGTCGACAAGTATGGAATTAGTAGTTTTATTCCTTTTTTTTGTTGCATTGTGATGTTTAAATATTCTGAAGAAAGAAAATGTGAGAAAATAAAAAAAAAATTAGTTTTATTTGAAAACTCAAGAGATTCATTTTGTTAAGAAAGAGAGAACATGTTTAGTGCTTGACAGATTTGACAAATAATATCAAAATGTATGAGTTGTTCCATAATAATTCATCCTTTTTGTTTTCCCTTTAGATTTTAAACTCAAAAGTAAGATAACCAAGTGTCAACGTATTATATTATCTTCTCACCGGAAAAGAAAACGTCTGACAGACGAAGTACATTATTAATCAAACCAAATAAAATCGATACCAAATAACCTAATCAAATAAAGCTGTACCAAATAAAAATTTTAGGTACAGATGTAAACACAAATTTGAAAATAATAAAATAAAAACACAGAGTAAAAAAGTACGGTCAAACTATCAATATATAAAAAAAGTTACCGTGTTTCTGGCTCTAACTTTAACCGATGCCTTTTGGTTAAACTAGCAATAAAATATGGTTTTATATTATGTGATAAAATTTGATAAATGTGGTAAACTTAAATAATTATACCTTGATCTACTAGAACATGGCATAAAAACTATTAACTCAGTTAAATTTGCTTTTCAGTTTTGTATTTTTTTTCTTAATGTGTTGTAATAAGAACTGTAATTTTGAAAATCAGAATTTCCAGAAAACCGTAACCATATTAAAGGTAAAATTAGAAATAAATCATTTAATTACCATATATATTGGTTTTTATCAACCAAAATCATGTTTTTTTTTTAAATTTTTTTTTTTACCAGAAATGTTAAGGAAGTTAAGATTGTTACGGAAGTTAAGATACAGAGTTCATTTGCTAATTTTGGATAAATATTATACTATATTTATGCACTGTTTTATCAATATAATAGAATTTATGATTGAAATGTTTTAAATTAAGTTATAGTTCCGCAATTAATTTTCGTAAAATGGAGAAAAAAAATGAAACATTTAAACATAAAAAAATTAACAGTGGATTTGAATTGCAAAATATGCTTAATTATTATTGATTAATATTTATTACAGAATTTTTAATTATTAGCAAACTTAATTATTAGCAAATTGTAAAATTGCGACTATAAAATGTGTTCCAATTATAATATCATGGCTGCAATAGATCTAAAACTATTTCATTAATTACGATACTAATTCATAGGAAGGTTTGCTATGTAGAAAAGTTCTCATCTATTATCTTATTCGTATTATTTTATGTCTAGAAACATGTCTGAAATTTGAACAGACGAAGAATTATAAAAAAAATAGCAAAATTTTTTTCAGTCATGAAAGGGTAGAAAAGTGAAATAGCTTTTGATTAGCAGAATAGAACATTCTGTTGGGAGAGCAAAAAAAAAACCTCAAACGATGTTAAAAGTCAAACTTAGAACAATAGTGTTTTTTTATGATTTGTTTTGTCTCACACATGAAAAACCTTTTCCTAAATAAAGAACTTTACAAAGGTTTATCTACTCATGTTTTTTTTTAATTAATCTTTTAAGCTTTCAGTGATAGGGAATATTGTTTGTAAAAAAATCACTTAGTTTTAGTACTTCATGTTACTTATAATTAACAAAGGATCCCAGCTTTTTTGTAAAAGATCTTATTAGTTATTATTTTCTAACTATTAGTTTGTTGTCCCCTTTTATTTAGAATTAGTTTATTGATTAACTGTTTTGAAAGTTGTTTCCCTGTTATCTTATTTTGTTACAAGTGGTTTAATAATATGAGCTACCTGTTATTCAGTGTAAGCTCATGTTCTTTGCGTTGATTATTTTTTGACAAAGAATTGACTAGTACTTATTAGACTTTTATTTTGAGAAAAAAAAGAAGAAAAAACGAAACGAGTGCTTTTTTTGTTTAAACTGGTTAATCATAGAGTATATATAGATACATATTTATAGTAGCTACTATTTTATTAAATTACTATTTGTATACCAGTTCTTCGCACGGGGTGAAAATAAAGAGTACGAATCAGTATTGATTAATACTACAAAATTATGTCCAATATTGGCAGTCACGTACAAACACAAATTAAGCTAAAATAAATGAAATTTTTCGCTCATTATTACTACTTTTTGCTTTTTCAGGAGACTGTGACATTAGTTTAAGCAAAAAGTGTATTTAGTTCTTAATCCCATCAAAATAAAGATTGACTAGATACATATTTATTTGGAATGATGCTCTTGCTAAAGGCCAACTCATGTTAATAAAAATTAGCCACAGTAGAGCCTTGTTCGTATTTATTTTGAAGGGGCCCTAAAAACCATGTGTTTGAAGATTGTTTTAGGAATACTAATTCAGTGACATAGTCCCTCAATGCTCACTTCCACTCAAGTTTATGAAATATTGCAGAATATTAAAGAATGTGCAATGAAGTCCTTTTTTTATCAATGAGAGCTATAAGCTAGAAGGTATCAAATATGTTATCGATTAAAATTTTTGACGAATTAATATAATTTAAGCTTTAATTTAAAACAGTGGATAGTTGGGATGAAAACAATGGTAGCAAGTGAAAAAAAATTTTTTTTTCCATCATCTCTTTCAAACAATATTGTTGAAATTTTCGATCACATTTTAGGATGGGGGAGAGGTAAAATTACCCCTTTATCCCACTGTTCAGATTTCAGGACACTAGCATCAAGAGTTTTGGAGTTATTAAAAAGAGACAGAAAAACTCTTCATTTGATTAATATATTAACTGCACTGTAACATTCCAATTTTTATCAACAATGAGTGTTATTAATTGTCTATAAAATTAAAATTTTTGCATTTGAAAATTAAGCATAGAAATAGAAAAGTTTAAAAAAGTTAGGGGAAAATTATAATGCTATTAATTATTAAGCTTGTATTTTTTTGAAGCTTTGTTTATTTTCAAAGCAATATTCAGATTACGTTTCAAAGATATATGAATTTTTACTTAGTAACTATAAAATTTAATTCAGTTTGCTTAAGTATTCAGAACTCATGCATGCATTTTTAGCTATTTTAAAAACTTATCTGAAGCTATAAAAAGTTCAACTTTCATGTTTATAAGGTAAAATTTATCTTGAAGTAAAATCGAAATAAAAAAAAATTAATCTGATTATTTTAAGATGAAAAACTCCATGGAGTGTTCAACTGATATCGTAGGCAAATGTTATTTTTAGAAAATAATCTGATAAAAACGGAATATTTCCTTCCCTTCATATTTTTTTGCTTACCTGCCAAAAGAGATTTAAAAATATTTTCTTGCGACATCTTGGAGCGCATTAAATTAAAAATTAGAATTTCATGAAAGCAATTTTCAAAAACTCGAATGTTTTTTTAATCTAAAATCGCAGAAAAAAATATATTTATGATATAAAATATTTAAAAAGCTTTTATTGATGTCCCTAAATTTAATATAAGACATTACAGTGCACCTTATTGTATTCGATATTATTGTTCGGCACAATAGAATAAACTGCAACACAATATAGTATTGTAGTGTCTTTGCAATTTATTTCAAAACGTGTTCACAATTTCTTTAATAAACTGAAAAACTTGATTTGTAACTATGTTTTTTTTAAAAAAAATCAGAAACAAACATCGTGAATCGTGCTTAACTGGTTCAGAATCTTTACTGCTTGAAATATTGTTCTAACTCTAGAAGCACCGTTGGGTTAATTTTGAACATTTTTTGCCATTTCTCATGTTTTTTCTGTTGCCAATTTGAAAGTTTTTTTGCCATTTTGAAAATATTTTGCCATATTAGTTTAAGCAAAATGCTTATTTAGTTGTTCAACCCATCAAAAAAAAAAGATTAGCTGTATTCTGGTTCAATTAGTATGGGGCTCTTGCTAAAGGCCAACTCATGGAAATCAAAATTTGTCACAGTAAAGCGATTTTCTTCAGTTTTTATCTATTTTGAAGGGACACTAAGAACCATTTCCTTGAAGAGACTGACTTAGTTTTAGAAATACTAATTCAGTGATTTTAGTCTACCAAAGTTCACTTCCACTTAAGTTTATCTCTAATATTGAGGAAGATAAAAGAACGTGCATAAACTCCTTTTTAATTAATGGGTATGTTATTTTTGAAGATGCACATGAGTTTCGAAGATCATATTTTTTTCTTACTTTTTCTAAATTATTTTTAAGTATACGAAAAATTTGATTAGTAGAAATTTGATTTAAATATACTGAAATTTAAACAGAACACAAAAAAATTAATTAGTAAAAAATTAATAACAAATAATTATGGAAATAACTAAAACAGCCAAAAGGGGTCATTTTGACCCCTGAATGAAAAACGTTCATTTTTTGAAGTTTTATGCCCGTTTTTGATTTTGCAGAACAGCGAACGATATGAAGAAGAATTGTAGAACTTAAATTAGGGTCCATCGTGTTAAAAAATGTCACGCACAACTGTTTTCTTAAAATTATGCAGTATTTTATTTTCGATTTCCGAAGTAGCCTAGTTCATTAATCTTCTTCGTTCTTTCTAAATTATAATTTCGTTATTTTTTCTAAAATAATCTATGTTTATGCTGAGTATACCGTATTATATTTGTTATAATTCTGTATTAGATATTATTGTTCGAAAACAGTTATTGTCATGTAAATAATAATGAGAGTTTATTGAAGTTTGAGCTACTTTAATTTCAACAAATATAAAGTCCGAAAAATATATATATTTGCTGAATAGCTATTTTTATTACTGTAAGTTGAGAAACGAGCAAATGAATTACGACCTGGGAAAGTAAAGTGGAAAAATACTACAAATCTGAACAGTATTCATGCGAACGTGTTTGCAAACAATAGCACCGAATAGAAGCCGAACAGTGTCACTTACTATAATGGAACGAAATGTAACTCAGGCTTAAAGAGTATATGCTAATGAATTACGATACAAGTTGCGAAACTTGCCGGTGTCTTGTATTGCTTTACAACGTTAGTGATATAGCTGCCAGCTGTGATTCGTTGCCACCCCAACTACTTATTACGAATTAATTCCTTTGTTTGTTTGTTGAAGAACTACAAATTAGTACTTGGTGCATCAGATACCCGTAATTGATTAAATTCAGTCCCTAAAACACAAGAAACATGCCTTTAACATCACAAGGCCTGGAATGAAATTAATACTAGTTCGGAGAAATGCTAGAGAATAAATTGTCGTTGTCACTTTCATGTCACACGAATATACTGTACACGAATATACTGTACCTACTCTAATGCTTAACTAGTGATGGAACTTAACATTTTAAATCATGTTTTGTGCTAGTGTGTATTATTTAGATTCATGTCATTTGTTTATTTTTGTATTACGTGCGCTCTTGAGGAGGAATAATCCTGCAATACAATAATGCATCATAATGTAATATTGTCATTGCATTAATAAAAACAGTTAAAAAGAAATTTAATATATCTAAAAACTCTTACATATTGCATTTTAACAATGTTCTCCCTTTAAAAAATAATTTACTTTTAGGAAACATCAAGTTCTTTTGAAGGTCAAATTGACCCTAAAAGTCAATTTTAGGTAAATAAAAAATCCGACTGTTCTAGTGTTAATAAAATCTTCTTCATACATCAAAGTCATGCGCGTCCGAATAATTTTTCCATGAACTAATTCAGTTGTAGTAAATCCGGTGCTTTCACGTACTGCAGGTTTTAAAGTAAACCGTACATATTTTAAATTTATTCCCGACTCCAAGCATAGTGCACGTGAAATCTTTGAAAAACTGTGAAATTTTGAAAAACTGATTTTATTAAAAATTAATAATAGAACATCTCTATTCCTCTAAGTGAGTTTTCATTTTTTACCGGTATGGCATCAGGATATTAAGAAGATATACATATTAAATTTACATTAAGATATAGCTTTAGTTAAGTACTTCGTCATTAATTTTAAATAGTGTCAGAAGTAGTTATTTTACAAAATCATAATTATTGATATCGTTAGGGGATTATCTCACCAACACATGTAAAATGCCCGATTGCACTACGCTTCAAAGATAAACCACTTATTCTTCTCTTGGAATTAGAGTATCCTCTGTTCGACGCTCAAAATTTATGAAATACAACGTCATTTAATCTTTTTTGTGCACATTTTATGATTTGTTTTAGCTGACACCGGTCAGTCTAGGTGCTGATGAATTTGAGCATTCTCTTCTAATTCAAACTTACTCAATTCTAAAACATATTGTCTTTCTCGATCTCTTTCTAAGCTTTCATTTTTCCCCGTCGTTTAAGTTTTTCCTGCCGTACTTGTATGTTCTTCTCATCGTTCTTGCTGCTCCAGTTCTTCTTGCTTATCTCGCTGCTCCAGTCCTTTTCACCGTTTCTGCTGCTCGTTCTTTTCGTCATTGCCATTCTTGTCATATCGCGAAATGCTTACGAAGTGAGTTGTTTTCATTAAGCACTAAAAAAAACCAATAGTAATCATTATATTTGTGAAGAATATTTGGTAATATATAGTATATTTGGTATTGTGAAGTATATTTGGTAAAATATAGTATATTTGGTATTGTGAAGAATATTTGGTAACATATAGTATATTCAGTATTGTGAAGAATATTTGGTAATACATATGCTATGTTCCAACTTCCATCAAGTAAACAAATTCGTGAAATTTTCAAAATATATTCATGCATATTTCTCTTCAACCACGTAAAATAACCCCTTGAAAAATATATATTCAATGTTTTGTAGATGCAAAATTTGTCTTACGATTATACTTTTAAGTTTCCCAACTCCCTACAGCTGTTTAGGAATACTTTTCTGTCAAAGAATGCGGAATCAGTAAAACGGTATTATACTCTTTTAAATATAACACAAATTTCATGAGTCATATAACATTTATTTTATTGATAAAATGTCTATAAAGAAACACCAAGGAAATATATAAAATAGAAAGATTCAAGCAAGAAATAGTAAAAATTCCGCACTTTGAATAGTCAAAGAGAGATAGTATTTACCAAGCAAGATTATGATGCATTTAGTTTATTTCATAATCCATATTGATTCGCATGCTGTTTAGTTCACTGCCAGAATTGAGTAGTACATAGCTTATTCGTATTATATATAATAATATACAGTATAGTTCATTATAGATATTAAATAGTACATAGTTAACTTTATAATTTGAAATGAAAAGCATAATTTTTTTTCAACAACTTGAATACACTGTTGATCCACAGAGGGTATTTATAGTAGTAGATGTTGAACTCCATAAATATGCATCAAATTAAGAAAGGTAAGGAAAGCTTTATGTAGAATTATAGTGAAGAGTTATTACTCATATCAAACATAGAAAAAGTGACTACTTTTCCAAGTTACACAGCTTAGACAAATAAAGGGAAAAAAAAGCATGTGTTTGTATTAAGTTCAAAAGATTTTAAAGAGCCTACATAATGTCACACAATCATATTAAAGTTCTGATAAAGTACCTTCTTCATTGTCAAAACTCATTAGGAAGGAAGGAAACACAGAGGTGCGGAAAGAAACAACAAGTTGCGACATGAAAAGAAGGGAGTAGACCAATAGGGTGAGAGGAGCAAGTTCAAAAAAGCTAATCAAACAGAAGAAGGGAGATTTTGTCGACTTTTGACGTTGAATTATATTTACAGTACCCTATTAGATACCCAATTCCCTTTTTCTTTACTGTAATTTATTTGTAGTTTTCTTCCTCTTCTCTGTGTTTTCCCTTTTTTCATAGTCCGATTCAACAAAGAAAAATATTTTTCATTTTCGAAGTTTCTGCGATATTAATTATGCGCTTTTGATTGTATTTTGTTTCATTTTATATAGCATAAAGTTAACCCTACATTTTCTTGGAAACGTCTGTAAATTTGTAAAGTTGAAAGTTTATAAACTAAGTTTAACTATAGTGTAAAGTCTGAAGTCGATAGAACCGAATGTGGCAAGTTCTTAAATCCACTTGATCATCATATTGTTTTTTTTCTTTTCCTTTTTACTTTTTTTTGGATATTTAATATGTTTTTTATTGACATTCCTGCTTTTAGTCAAACCCTTTTTGAAATTTTTCAAAGACATACATTTGTCTCAATACTTTCGCCATTAAGAGATTCAGGTAGTCTTTACAGACAAATATTTGTCGAGGAATTATGAAATATTAATTTCGGGATTTGTTTATTGTAATCAACCGGTCAAAATATAATAAAAATCTTCGTAAACAGAAAACATTAAACGGAGACTACTGTTGTCTTATTTAAAAAGAATTTAAATTCGAAATTTCAATTATTTTCCTTGAAAAAGACGCATGTACACTTTTTAATCTATTTTCAGTTTCCTTAAAAAATATTATTATCATAGATGTTAATTAGCAATTATTAAAAATGTTATTTGTTTGCACAAGACGATAAAGCTTCGAAGTTTATTCTATACATATATCTCTACATGATATATGCATTAAAGATACTGTTAAATTCGTAAAAAAGTAAGTTGTATTAATCTCAAACTAATTAAAAAACAACTAATTAAGATTTGTTCGTAGAGATATATTACTGTGAGTACATGTCAAGTGCAAACATTTAGATCTTGAAATATTTAAAACGCTATCTCTTTATCATTTCAAGCACTTACATATTTGATTGAAAAATGTTTCTTGCAAGGTTATAAATATGCATTTTCCGCTTTTAAGACGAGTACTTCTGACAGCTAGACTTAGTTCTGACATTATTTACTATTTCAGTTCATCTTATGAACGACGCCGAGCTTTCAAGAGGCTTTTTGGTGATCTTCATTTAACGCTCTGCTTGACTTTTGCAGAAAGGGATTTATCTCTTCTTACGGGGATCAGGGGGAAGTTATATTACACAGTTTATCTTTATTCTCACTGATTTATCCATATTTTAACATGTTACCGGGCATGCATTAATCACTGATTTTAATGATATGCGTAAATCATTCTTTTAAAAATTAATTTCATGTCTTTTTAAAGTAAAATATATTAAACCCGCACATGCAATATATTTATTATTGACATTCAACAGTCGATCCGTTTTGGGTTTGGGGCTAATGTAAGTGTTCAACTGCGCAACTGTGTAATTTTTTATCTTGGAGTTAAAGGAATTCCTGGAAGCGATGGTGAATCTGGGGATACCACGGTTACCTCACAATGAGTAAAACCAGGTTCGAATCCCACCTATGGTGGATCAATACGAATTCTGTTTCTAGTTCCTACGGACCACAGTAATGACGAAAAATATCCTTCGTAGTAGATGGATAATTGATTAGAATCTCTATGCTGTCGGGTTTCTTATCCATGTAGCTCAAATACGGGTTAGTTCCATCAAAAAATGCTTCTTATAAAAAAACTCCTTAATCTTAATAAAAAACACCTAGATTAATTTTTTAAAAAAAAACTTGCCTTTGCGGGGAATTTTTGAGTATGTACCTGCATTTGCGTTGCATTAGGAGAAAATCTGACAGTTCTAATCCATGATTTGTCCACCCTTTGGGATATTTTTCATGAGCATTTCGTTGATGAAATCGACTAGTGATTGTCAGTTGAAAGGTCAGTTGAAAAGTTATCTGACTGATTCCGGGGAATACAAGTATTATGTAAATATACTATTACTGTCTGTTTGAAAAAGTTTAAATATTTACCTTATTTTCGTAACGCAGTCTTTCAATAAAGTTGTCTTAATATTGCCAAGCAATTTTTAAAAATATTTTTTACCAACTGTTAAATTTTTTCCATTGTAGTAGCTTGCTGTGGAATAAACAATCATCTTTATAAGAAAGTAAATTAAAATAAATGATTAAATTGGAATGAATGACTAAATTGGAATAAATGAAATTGGGATAAACGATTTAATTAGAATAAATGACTTAATTAGAATAAATGATTAATTAGCATTTATAAGGCTAATTAACTCATTAGAGTACTAAATTTGGATTATAGGAAAATAAATAAGGATGGTAAGTAGATCTAAAGGAAAACTAATGCCGAATAATTGTGTCAGAAAATGACAAGGTTTGCAAAGGTTCACACATTTCTTTTTAAGACTAAACTTAGGTTTATATTATCTTTTCAAGGCAGCATAAATTAAAATTTTTTTCTTCCATTTTTGATTTTGCTTTCGAGCATTTAAGAAGTTAAAACGACCCTAGCTGCCACCGTTCACATGTTTGGAGCTGGGCAATATATTGATAGATCTTAAAAATTTATATTCTTAATTATTACAGAATATATATATGTTACCGTTAAAGTGTGTAATATGTTATTAATTTGACACTTTAACTAGTTATTCTATGAAATAACTAGGTATTCTATAAATGCTCTAATTAATTAGCAGATNCACACACACACACACACACACACACACACACACACACACACACACACACACACACACACACACACACACACACACACACACACACACACACACACACACACACACACACACACACACACACACACACACACACACACACACACACACACACACACACACACACACACACACACACACACACACACACACACACACACACACACACACACACACACACACACACACACACACACACACACACACACACACACACACACACACACACACACACACACACACACACACACACACACACACACACACACACACACACACACACACACACACACACACACACACACACACACACACACACACACACACACACACACACACACACACACACACACACACACACACACACACACACACACACACACACACACACACACACACACACACACACACACACACACACACACACACACACACACACACACACACACACACACACACACACACACACACACACACACACACACACACACACACACACACACACACACACACACACACACACACACACACACACACACACACACACACACACACACACACACACACACACACACACACACACACACACACACACACACACACACACACACACACACACACACACACACACACACACACACACACACACACACACACACACACACACACACACACACACACACACACACACACACACACACACACACACACACACACACACACACACACACACACACACACACACACACACACACACACACACACACACACACACACACACACACACACACACACACACACACACACACACACACACACACACACACACACACACACACACACACACACACACACACACACACACACACACACACACACACACACACACACACACACACACACACACACACACACACACACACACACACACACACACACACAACAGGAAAATACTGTCAAATATATACACCGATGAGCCATTATATTATGACCACCCTCCATCTATAACAATGGGCTCGCCCAGGTTTTCATGGTTTATCGACCAGGAACAATGTTTTCATGGGGCATATTAGGATCCATAATCCTCATAGAACAATCCCTGACGTCTGTAAACTACTTGAACATAGTTGCAGACAAGGTTCACCCATTCAAGGCAACAGTTTTTCCTGCGGGGATGGTGTTTACCAACAGGATAATGCACCATGTCATAAGGGTCGAATCGTCGAGGAACATTCCAGTGACTTTCAAGTCATATCTTGGAGCCCAAATTCACCTGAACTTAATCCAATAGAGCCTTTGTGATTCTACTTGGAAAAACAAACTCTTGCTGCCACGCTACCCCCTCGCAATGTGAGGGAATTGCAGGACCAGTTGGTGAGTGCTTGGTACCAGATTCCTCAGACTACCACCAATGCCACGACGGGTGCTCGCAGTTTTGAGGGCTGAAGGTTGTCCTACATGTAAGTAGCAGGGTGGTCATAATGCAATGGCTCTTCAGTGTATATAAAAAAAAATATGTAATTTAGTTATATTTAAAAGATCTCGATAAATCTTAAACTCTCGGTATCATGATAAATCGCGATATTAAAAATTCTGATATCACTAATTACTACACATCAATAGATGACGATGTATTTCTTGATTTTATTACATTAGTTTTTTTAAATAATATACAAACTATTTAAAACAATGCGTCCCCATCAAAGCAAAAAACTTTGATTAAAAAATCATTAAACTTCTATTTCACAGAGAACTTTTCAGGGTCTATTAGCACGGAGGAATCTTTACTTTCCTAAGGCCTAAAATTCATTAAAAAGTGCTAAAAGTAGTACTTAATAATGGTAGTTTTGAAACTGTGCAACTACACAGATATTACAATTCTCCTTTGAGTTTGTCAGTTATATAGATAGTCTTATTTCCATATTACAACAAGTATGCCCATGAAAAAAATACTACTCTATTACTTATTTAAATACGAAATTTACTTTGATGTATACACTCTAATTACTTGTTAAGTCTTCTCCCTAATGCCTTGCTACTAAATGAAAGGAACTCTGTTTTTTCTGCATTAATAAAATTAAGGTAAACATTTTAAAAGCAAATTAATAATTTATTTCTTTATTTCTTTTAAAAGAAAATTTATAATGCTATGTATGAGTCAAAACCTTTAAAAAAATATTCTTCGGAAAACAAATGCAGTAATACATGCAACACTGAGAAAAATAAATTGAAATCGGATTAAATCACTATAATATATTCTAGAGCAAAAAGAAATGACCTCAAAAGCTCTTTCATCCACATTGTGAAAATAGTTTATCCTGTTTCTTGGATTAGTTGCAATTTAATAGATTAGCTGCATGTTAGGGGATAAGAAACAAGCACTGATTCTTTAACCTTTCGATCTTTTCTTGCAACGCCATTTATATAACTGATACAACTCTCTTTTATCCTTAAATCACCTTGTTCTTTTAAGAAGGGATCTTTACTTTGCTAAGAATTTTAACTTCCTGGGTTGTGGTTAACAAATATTCTTTTATTTGGAGGAGACGTATGTAATGCTAAATTGCGATCATTTTTTTTCTGCAATTAACAAAAAAATTTGCTGGAGCATTTAAAAAGGCGATCACTGTCAATGGGAAACTATTTCATTGTAGGTGAGTCAAGAAGAAATGCCTGTAAAAATAATTTTGGAATGCGTTATTTTTTTTCTAACTAGTATCTTCTTCCTTTTGGAGCAACGTATGTATTGTAAAATTTTGATCGCTTCTTACAAAAAATTGATTAACGAAAACATTTGCTTCAGCATTTAAAATGGTGATTGTTGTCGATTCAGAACTATTTCATTGTAGATAAAATGTGGAGAAACGCTGATAAAGAAAACATTGTTGGACCTCACTACTTTTCTCAGCTAATATTTTCTTACCTATATTACTAAATATTGTATTGGTAAATTCCGATTGTGTTCTTTAAAATTATTGATTAACAAAAACATTTGATTCCTCATTTAAAATGATGATCGTTTAAATAGTGAATTAAAATGGGTGTTCTGGATTAGAAATTAATTGACTGCAGATGAGTTGAGGAGAAACGCTAAAAAAAAAATACTTTTGGATCCCATTACTTTTTTTTAACTAATACATATGTAATGTTAAATTTCGATAGTTTTTTACAAATAATTTTAAAGCGAAAACGCTTGTTTCAGCATTTAAAATGGTGATTGTTGTCGATGGAGAACTATTTTATTGCAGATGGAAAGTGGGAAAACGCTGATAAAAAATATTTTTGGATCTAATTACTTTTTTTTTTAAAAACAAATATTCTCTTAGTTGGATGAAGCGTATGTTTTGTAAAATTTAAATAGTTTTTTTTCGCAAGTGAATGATTAATAAAAATATTTGCTTAATTTAAAATGGTGGAATGGAAAACAATTTTACTGTAGATGAGTTGAGAAGAAACACTGATAAAAAAAAAACATTTTCAAACAAATTACTTTTTTTAAATCATCATAAATGCAAGTTTTTATGAAATAATAACCAAAAGGGACTTCCTTAAATGTGTTTCAAATTTATATTGTTTTTAAATAATAATTTATGAAAATATATTCCTTAATTTATTTTTGATTCATTTTAGATAGGTAGATCCTTACGAAAACCAGTTCAGGAGCCGAAAAAAATAACGGCTTCTTAAATTAAAATTTAGTGTTAGAAGTATTAGAAGAACAGTATCCATTCAGCGCAAAAAGAGAGACATTATCTATCAAAAATCAATCCAATTACTTTTAAAAATTATTTGAATTATTTGAAGAAAGATAATATTTAAAGGTGTTAAGATGAGGCCGGGATAGCCTGGTCGGTAGGGCGCTGGGCCCATGTCCAAGAGGTCGTGGGTTCGATCCTCGCCGGGCGAAGACTCCCCGTGTAGTAAATGGTGACTGATGCACGTTAAATCTGTCGAGTCTCAAAGTCCTCCATGTTCCCATAACAAATCAATACCTCTGGGGGTACTGATCCAGAAGTTTCCTTGTCTTCTGGATTGGTTCAAAATTACAAGGCTACGGAGTTGAACATTAGTAGTCGTAAACCCAAGAAATTGGGTCGGCTGTTCAACGACGGTTATAAAAAAAAAAAAAAAAAAAAAAGGTGTTAAGATAAATTCTGATGAAAATTACTGTAGTCTTGCATATGTATAAAATTTGGTTGCTATTTATAAAATTTGTTAACTGCTACAGGTACATCCTCAGTGTAAGTCTTCGTAAGGGTAAATGTAAGAGTTTAATAAAATATATTTTGTAACAGCTTAATAAAAATATTATTTGGAGCGAATAAAGTAAAATTATTTATGTAATAAAATTGATAGATGGGTTGAAATCATTGGTAAGGTACTTGTATTTGGATGCAGTCATGATTATAAATAGTTAAATGATTGAAATGTCATGATAAATAAATTAAAGCCGAAATGTATAAAAGGTAATTAAATTAAATTAAGGGGAATGTGATCGTTAATGAAAGTGGTAGTACAAAGTGGGATAACAATTACCCAATAGGTTCAAAGGGTCACAAAGTGTGAGGTTTGAACAGATCGGATGAAATTGGTATCACCAAATTTGGAAAAAGGGCGAAACTAAGATAAATTAAATATTAAGGATAAAAACGATAAAGTCATGCTATATCCAGATGCAATTTAACATTTAAGATAAATGGAATAAGCTGATGTTTCCGATATAAAAAAGGAAAGCATGCCCAAAACAGAATTACAAACTCACCTACCACATACAGTAGAATTTGATGAGAACAGCAAATGAAGAGATGAACACATAAATTTTAACGACCGTGAACATTTATTTCAGAACAACTCACAATATATTTAATGGAAAATTGGATAACACAATTAACATTAGAAATGCCATTTAATAGAAATGGATGACAAGAGAATAAAGAAATAGGAGGTGTCATGCATAAGATTAAAATAAATAAAACGAGAAATTTAACTATAGAAGAGATATTCATAGCCAGAAAGCTTAAATTCGAGAGGGTCTTTAATATTAAGAAAACTAAGAGTAAAAATGAAGCTATTAAAATTACAGAAATTAATTTCACAGATTTAATTTAAATTATAGGCTGGCTGAGAAAAAGAAGTAAAACAAAAATTCCCTTGATACGGACCGAAGTCCGCATCTCGGAGAAAAAGGTAACCTGCCCGAAGGCTGGAGAGAGAGAATCTATTAAAAAAGACTTAAAAAAATTCCTTAACTGGGGTAGACCAGAAAAGTTACGGCCAATTAAAGTTTAAAGAGGCGGAGAGTTTGAAATTTAAAGGAAAGAGATTGGTTACTTAGCCCCCCTAAAATTAAAAGAAGAAAAAGAAAGGCGTGAATAGAGGGGTTGGTTGACTTTCCCCACAGGAAGTGCGATGACCGCATTGACCATGAGAAAGGTCACCAAGAAAGTTAGATTAAAATTGCTAAATTGGAAAAAGGGAAAACGTTTAAAGAAAAATTAAAGGCTTAGGTAAAATTCGAAATTAAATTGTCACATTACATTAAGTGTAAATGTGACAATACCCGGACATGTGACAGTAATGATAGAAGATTAAGCGTGAAACCGTTCTTTGAATGATAGAAGTTAAACCGATTATATTTTAGCAACGTCATGATCTAATATAGAAATTCTAAAGAAATAGAAACATAGAACCGTAGAATAGTTCTTTTTGTTTGATTTTGCCATTTTAACTAACCATGCTTAACTTTTTTCGTCAATCAGAGTAATTATTAATAAATATCATTCCCTTACTCACATTTTTCTGAATGGCAATGTTTATAGATTATCTTATTGAAATTTGTTACCAAGGTCTTACTTAAAAAATATAATAACTTACTGCTGTGTTAATGTTAAAAAATGTAATTAAAATTAAAAATGATAATGTCACAGGATTGTAAAAGAATTAAGTTATTTAGAGCCTTTGAAAATTTCAGTTTTTTTTGTGCATTTTGCTTAGTTTTGTTCTTATTATATTTAAAATGTCAGTAAACAACAAGTTTCTTTTTATAAAAAAGTATCAGTTTTCTCGCTCAGGGGATAGAGCGTTCGCTTTCAGTGAGGCGAACCGGGTTCGAAACCCAATCGTTACGAATTTCGCATCCGGCTTGCACCGAACACCCGCAATGCTGATGAGAAATTTCCTCAGTGGTAGACGGATCATGGGTTAGAGTACCCTTGCCGGTAGGCTAACCGTGGGAGGTTCTCGTGGTCTTTCTCTCCATGTAACGCAAATGCGGGTTAGCTCCACCATCCTCCACGAAGGCAAATTTCTCCCAATACTCGATCCAGGAGCTTCCTTGTCTTCTGGATTGGGTTCAAAATTAGAGGGCCACGGACTTGAACATAAGTGGTCATAAACCCATAAAATTGGGTCGGCTATTCAACGACGGTTATAAAATAAAATAAAATATAACCTAATTTACTCATAAGAGTAAATGAGGTTCTATCAGGTCTTGCATAAAAAAATAAATTATTCACTTCTGTGAAAATGGGATGACTGCGTAAGTGCGGATATTTTGACGTAGTGCAGATATTTCGATCCTGATTAGTTTTTGAAATGTGGCATTTGTTTACTATAGGAACTGTTCTTTCCATTTTATTTCAAGTAAGCTAAGTCCGTCAAGTATCAATTCCTTAAAACGGTACATACATTCAATTTTCGTTAACAAAGATTCTTTTACAGAAATTTCAATCCTCTCACTATATATTTTTTCTTTAACACAAAGCAATGTGGAACATAAACAACCTAATTATGATCGAAATTGTATCAAATGCACACAAAACGAAAATATATCACGGTTACAATAAAATAAATAACCAAATAATTAATCTAAATTAAGTAATAGAAGTGAAAGATTTCTTTTTTCACAAATTTGATGAGTGATATTTCACTGTAATTAATAAATTTCACGTAAATTAACATTGTGTGGAGAAACTTAGCGCAACACTCCATTTTGATTATAAACGATCAGCTGATGCACTAGCGCCATAGGTCACATGTTTTGGTTTCAGCAATTTTCTTCTTCCTGAAGTGCAAGTACCCAATTGAAAATAATAACTCTTTTTCTTCGTCTAATCTGAATCAGATTAGAACCATGAGTTTGTCACCCATTATCACTCTCCCAGCACGATGTTGGGACTCAAAGAAATTTAAAATGTTATAAGTGATTAAAATGTAAATATTTCAGCAAAAGCTGTTTCGCAAAAATTAAATACACTTTAAGTCTCAGTAAAGATTTCTGTTCCTTTTTCGTTTCAAGAATACTTTTCTGTTTAATTCATAGTTTTTGAAAGTTAAGGAAATGTAAAGCAAAAACAAATTAATTATTTTCCAATTGAACGTATTTTAAACATTGTTACTTCAACAAAAAGTTGTGTAGAAAATCAGTAAGCTGCATTCTCATAAATTGATTAACAGCACCCTGTCAAATATAATTTCACCTGCAATTAATTATAACAGATAAAATGCTAATTCTTTTATTTTGCAAGCAGATACATTACTAATCTCTTTGTTTTCAACATGGATTCTTTATCAACCTCACGATCCAGTTGACATACTTTTAATTAAAACCAAACCGAAAAAAAAATAAAACACAGTAAAGCATATTGATTTAATTTTATTGTAAAGAACATTGATGTGTAAAAAGATAATTTATTTTTGACTTTTCTTTTCGATTAAGCATTAAATAAGCAACACTGTTCTTATCGGAAATTCGAAATCAGCCTGTCATTTGTAATCATGACGGATGAGTTTGTCGTAATTCATGAATTTTATTTACATAATAAAAAAAATACGTACTGTAGAATACGACATATACGGGGTAAGATAATTTAACAGTTAAGAGGTTTTGAAAGAAAAAAGCTTGGATAAACAAATTTATTAATTGCTGTATTAATCAAAGTCGGTGTGCATTTATTTTCTCGTTAACACTTTATTCTCATAGACAGAAAAAAAATTAGAATTACAATAATGCATGGTAATGTACGGTTTTAAAATTTCAATGTTGTATGGTAATGGCATTTCTAGTAAAATAAGACATAATTTTGGTTAATAAAACCAAAATATACGGTACTATTCATTTAACCGTTAACATGGAAAAAGTTATCGGGAATACTGATTTTCAAAATTATATTTTTTATTACCACATATTTAGTAAAATATTCAATACTGAAATGTAACTTTAACCGAATAAATTGTTTTTATGTATTCTCTAAGGTATCAGGATAAAATTATCAAAATTTAGAGCATTTAGAAATTTTATCCCATTTTATAAAACCCTTTTTAATCGTTAAACCCTTTTTAATTGTTAATTTCAGCTAACTCACTACTAATTTACTTAGGTGAACATTACGGAGCTTTTTGGTGTTTCCATAGAGTAAGAAACACGGTAAACAACAAGAAAAAAAACAATTAAAATATAAAATTGTAATTAAAATATTGATTTCGGAACTTTTTTCTGAAAATGCAAAGCTAGCAACCATTTTATCCTTAATTATGAGTTGAAATATATCATATTTCGAACATAGTTGAAGCATTGTCGGAGCAACATTGTCAACTTTTTTTAATAAAATGTTGTCTGAAATGTTCATGAAATCAGCCTTATTTTTTAATAGAAATTTTTTTTGATAGAATGGTTTTTCATAGAATGATTTTAAAATGTTTACGAAATCAGAGTTCTTTTTCTTATGGCATGAAAAAAACAGTATTTTGGTATAAATGTTTAATGGTATTAGGTTTTTCTCTAGTCACATAACATATGGGTTAGTAAGTAATCGTGGACTATTTAAGTAGGTTTATTAGTAATAAGGCTATATATGAACTATTATATAGCAATCTTAGATGAAACTCTATATTCCCCGAAAAAAAATTAAAAAATATCCCCTACAACCATTTTTCAACTGATAATTTTCACTCCAAAAATAGAAAAAGCATGATATCGAAATATATATATATATCTATATATAATGATATAATATGTATCGTAACCTCTTGTAAAACGTCGAAGCAGATTATATGTTCCTCTTGATACACCTTCGTGTAAAGTCTGGTTCACTCCTAAGTTTAGTATGTGCATTTTTTTGAATTGCGCAGATAATAGATCAATGACAAAAAGAAAAATAGAGCGTTTCTTAAGGCACTATCCTTTAAATGTCATGAAATGGGACATAAGATTACACATGGGAAGATGATTAAAATGATTCTGCGGGACTAAGATTACACCGTTTACGCGCCTGAGCTGAAGTCTAGTCTATTAACAATAGAAAGACTGAGCATTGCTGTATACCTAGAAAGACTTAAGGGGTCAGATTGGCTCTTCCTATACTGTTTGTGAGTGGATAATTAGATATCAAACTCCTCAAATATAAGCATGTTTAATTAACTAAAAACAAACTATTGGCTTAATCAACAAAATTCTATAGTATCTTTTTTATTGTCCTAAATTCTGTGGTATTTTTAGTTAACTAAAATATTTGATTAAATGGACATTGGATTCTCAATTACATGTATACATTAGTTTCTTATACATTGGTCGACAAAATTTAGAGATGGAAAGCATTTTCGCACATTCACCCGCACATCGCTCCATGTGTTTGACAATGGTTCCGTGAATGTCCAGAGGTGCAGGCAGGAGATCCTGGAGCCCTATGTGAGTCTTTTCAGGGGCGCTGTTGGCACTGAGTTCATTTTTATGGACGACAATGCGCGACCACATGGCGCTTGATGAGTATTGGTTAATCGAGGATATTCAACGAATGGATTGGTCAGCCAAATCCCCTGACCTGAATCCTATTGAACATGCTTGGAATGCTCTTGGGAGAGCTATTGCGATGCGCCAACCTCCCCCCAGAACTATTCTGGAGTTAAAAATTGCTCTAGTGGAAGAATAGGAGGGTCTTCCACAAGTCCTCCTTAATTCCCTTATTAACAGCATGCCTACTCGTTGTGCATGCTGTCTGTCGGTCAGGGGTGACCATACACCATACTAGAGGCAACACACATTGTACGAGCCTTACTTTTATTGTCATCTTTTATCCTTAAGTTCAGACTACATTGGATTTATTGGAAATAGGTCTTGCCAGTGAATGGCACTTTCAATTTTGTTTTGCATATTTCATAATCATGGAATAAGCTATATCCATACAAAATTTCACTTATTTATATTCAGTATTTTTTGAGATATTTGGGAAAATGTCTTCCATTTCTTAATTTTGTCTACCAGTGTATAATTGAGTTTCCTTTTCTATATAAATAATAACAATAGACCTGTTGAAAGACAATATAAGATTACTCAACGAAACTTACCTTGTATATACCAAAGTCTACCTTATACCTAAGACTATCTAGGATTATGTGATCCTAGAAAAATGCCAAAAAGGTTAATCTGGCACGTCATTCTAAATAAACGTTTTTATAAGGCTAACTCATGAATGATTTAATGATTTAAATTGGTTCAAATTATGAAATACTCAACACTTAACACTTTCAGTAAGTTATTTTTCAAATTACAGAGCAACGAAAACAGAACGGATTTGATTACCTTCTAGTGTTAACTTAAAAATAACTAACTAAATAAATAAAAACGGGACGAATCATAACCGTGATAGTATAAAGACGAATTTTGTTGTTTTCAATTTATTAACTCCCATCTCTTATGGAATGACTCAATTAGATATCTTATTTATTTGTTACTGCTCATTTGTAACGACGTTCTTCTTTTAATCTTTTCTGTATTGTATTGGTCAGTGAAGACAGGGTCGTAGAGTCGAAACTTGTACTGGGTGGTTATAATTAAAGTAACCCCGTTTAAATCAACACAGTGTCCGTTCTGGGTTTTTTTGAAATTTGATATATATGATAGATGAACCATGCAAAATAAAATTTGTAAAGAGAAAATGTTCCCTATTTGATCAATAATTGGTGCCTTTCATGTTAGAGTGTTAATCTGATTCGGGTTGATTTAAAGTTCTAATAGTCGTCATAGGATCCTTCTTCCCCACGCGCCATGGCAGAAGCTGAGAAAAGATGATTACTAATTTCGCACGCTTGTTTTTTTATTTTATTTCCAATCAGCTGCACAAGTGCACACACATGATCAGACCTAGTGCGTTCTCCAGAAGTGGTATTCACTCTTTCAGGATCACCACAATGAGTGAGATACCGTTGGCTATGTTAATTTGGACATCTAGTTTCTGCCACACTAGATGGCAGCACCGAGACTCTTATTTGGATGCTAAAGTGCACTAGGAATTTAATTTTGCCGGAAATGCCAAGAGCCAATAAGGCACTCCAGGGATCTTTTACATGCCGCATAATCATACGACATGGCAGCTGAGGAGTTTCTGCATCTCGAAAATCCGGTGTCTGGGACGGGGATCAAACCCGCAGACTTGGATTTCGTACGTTTGTACTTAAAGTAAAAGATATGCACCAAGGGAGGAGGGGAGGGGAGAATAAAACTTGATTAAAAGCAAGCATAGGTCACCCCGCAATGTTATTAGACACATACTGTCACTGACACTATCACTGTTTAGTAACATTGGTCGCGTTACTGCGATAAAGCAGGAGACCCTTCTTTTCACACATTAAAAATTATTTTGATAAAAATGAAATGAGAAAATATATATGCTATGATTTAATCAAGCCTTGAGCCTTCAATTTTCATTTAACTGACTGCACTTTTCTCAGTTTAGCCGAAAGTTAAACAAATTTTTTGTTGAAGATTTTTATTTTACGAGGTTCATTTAGCATGCATTTAGCGAATATTCTGAAATGGACTCTATGTTAGTTTATGCAGGGTAATTTATAACCACTCCACAAGTTCTTTTTTAACTATTTCAACTTATATTAGTATATGTTTTTTTGCCTTTTATTAACGCTTACTAAATTACTTTTAACATAGAATATTATGTAAAAAGAAGCTTTGGTTCTAATTTTTTTTACAACTCGATTTATGTTTTTTTTTTGTCTAAAATATTTTGGTACATTTATATTCTGAAAGAAATTTTATTTCCTTTCAAGAAAAAAGCTTTTTTTACCATTGCTCAAATATTTTTCCTTCCAATGTTTAGAAATGTTTTTCATTTTTTATTCTTTTACCTATGGTGTGTTTCTTTGTAGCAAGATCAAAGAGTGATTGACAACAATAACCATGCAGATTTAGAAAATCCACGAACTGTTAGATAATAAAATTTCAGTCTTTTAAGGAAATGGAATTCTAAGAGACGCAAATGGTAGCGCTTCTTTTAAATCCAAAGTATAATAATTCATGGACCATTGATCAAATATTTCATTCTTTGAAAAAAAAAACAATAAAAAGACTTCAGATAGGATTGAAGTTTTAGAAATTTTAGTTTTGATACGACTAACAGAAAAGAAAAATGTTTTAAACATTTTCAGGCTTCATTCTTTCATTTATTTTACTATAAATCACAAATAATGTATAAATCACAAATAACTAGTAATGAGTGCTTCTTATCCATTGAAGCATTGGAATTTAACAAAGGTTTTAAACAATTATTCATTTGTTTAATAGTTTGTTATATTGCAACTATTTTAATTTTTTTGAATAAATGTTTCAAAAAGTTTATATTAAAACGATTTTCGAAGACGATTCTGTTTGTTTGGATAAGAGATTTGAAATTATCGATAAATTTGCTTTATCAGTCTACTTTTCTTAACGAACATCCATACACCATATTTTAAAAAAATTGATTGTATACTAAATCATGTTTGTGAATTATTATTATTATTTTTAAATTTTTCATTTTCGTACAAAATGTCTTTCTTTCATTTTACGTTAACTTTTTTTATGAATTTTCAACAGCTTTTTTTGTTTTGTTTTTTAAATTTTTAGTCTTTGTTTTCTTTATTTTATAAAAACATTGTTTTAAAATATTCATGTTAATGATTTCAAAAAGACCATATGATACATTTTTTTTTCGAATTGCTTTGATAATTTTTTTAGGAAAGAGGTTTGGAGCGTTGTTTTGTTGTGAACTGTTTTTTTTTACGTGATTTAGAACTGGTAATACAAAGGAAACGCCCCTTGCCGCATGCGATTATATTATCGGCCATTGATTCCTATGCAAATTGAATTCTAATGATATGTCCTAACTTCCCAAGAAGCTTGTTTCAGCAATTATGCAACCCATTTAAATATAACGTTTTTAAGCTTGTACATTTTGACAGAAAACAGAACAAAATGTCATAAAAAAATCTATGGCTTTAAGAGAATAACTAACTTCAGATTTGAGAACCTCGCACACCCGAATTAGACAAAATAAGTATTTGTATCAATACAACAAAGCATTTGTTCCAAAGAGTTATCTATATTTATATCAAAATTATTCCAAAATTATCAAGATACATTAAATATATTAATCTCTATTGATGCATGTCTAATGATATATATTTATTGCTAAAAGTATGTGATTAATATAACAATGATTGACATATTCAAGAATATGAAAAAAAAGCATATTGGTATGTTTAAATTGTTTAAGAGAAAAATTTATGAAAAAATAAACCTTTTAATTTAATTATTTGTTTTCAAATCGTAATAATTTAATTTATTAAAAAATTTTGCACCCATATTCAAGCACTTTATTCAAAATTAAAAGCGTAACAATTACTGTTTTAACTTATTTATTTTAATTAGTAAAAACAGCTAGATTTATTTTTTTAAGCCATAGAATTTGTATTTATTAAAAAAAGTATATATTAGAGGCAAATGAATTGGTTACAAAATGTAACAGTTCCTTTACTTCATCTTTATTTTATTATCTAATGAAGCACCTCAACCGCATATTTAAAGAAGCAATGAAGAAAAATAAGAGGCGCTAAGTTTGAAAATGTAATCTAACTTTTATCACTTCAACGCCAAACAAGAGTTCGAACACCGTTTTAAATTATTCACGGCATAGTGGTAGAAAACCAATAACTTGTCCTCAGAAGCCAAAGATTATCAGAAGGTTTAGCTTTTTCTTCGCCAATTGATTTTTTTTACAATGAGGTAGTAAATTTAGATATTTGATCTGTGTTTTTATGGCGTGTACAAAAACCACGCTCATTTGTTCCACCCGTTACAACTAAGTCAACAGATTTAGAAAATGGAAGAATATTGAAAACATAAAACAAAATAAGGGTAAAAGTTATGTAAAGGAATTGTAGAAAGAGTTTTTGAGATAAAATGTATCAGGAAATTTATCGATGTATAGAACGAAATAGGTAAACAGTATCCATGCCAAATATTTTTATTGAATTTCTTAACCTCATTTTCAATGTATTAGAGAATCTCCTTTAAGGAAAATTATTGGGGTAGAAATATAGGGATATAGTAAACATGTTTTGTTTTTACATTGATTTTTATAATGCTAATACACACTTATTAAGAAGAACTATAGATATTTTTTGGAAATTAGTTATTTAATTATTTTATTAGCACAAAATTATTAGATATTTAGTTTTCATAAGATACGCTTTACATAGTTTTTCAACAGTAATAGAAAAATGTAAGGAGAATGATTGATTGATTTTTTTTTTTTACAAATTAAAAAATTTCTTTTCTACCACGCTACCAAGACATCATATTTCCTTTAAAATCATTTAAAAGATCATTAGACTAATTATACATTATTTAAAAAAAAATTTGCTTTATTTAAATAAAGACTACAGGGTGAAAAAAAAATTCTGATCAAATTACCGTGCTGTATGGTAATGGCATTTATGGTAATAAAACTATAATTCTGGTATTAAAAATCAAAATATACGGTACTTAAACCATTAATTTATTAAATGCTTAAGTTCGAATGGTAACGGTATTCCGAAAATTCTGGTTTTCAAAATTATAGTTCTTATTATTACACGTTAAGGGAAAAATACAAAACTGAAAAAATAATTTGAGCGAATAAGTGGTTTTTGTACCATGCTGTAAAATATTATGATAAAATTACCACATTTACCGAATTTTATAACAACTTAAAAAACCCCCATTTTATTGTTAATTTCATTAAAATCATCAGCAAAGCACTTCGGTAAATAGTACCGGACTTTTTGATTTCCCATAGAGCCTGAAACATGGTACGTTTTACCACATTCTGGTATTTTTTACCACACTTTTATTTCTCAATGTACTTATTTTTTATCCTGATATATACTGCGGTAAAAAGGAGTTAAAAAACAAAAATATAACGAATTCAGCAAAAATTAGAATTTTCAATACTAGCATTAAATCTGTCCTACTATATGAATCTGAGACATTGCACTGCAATAAAAATAGCAGGAAAAATCTTCAAGTTATTATTAACAGGTGTTTAAGAAGAATCTTGTGCATCAAGAAGTTTCATAAAATTTGTAATGCCGAAATCTACAGAAAAGGAAAACATTAATCGATTGATCATTAAACGATTGATAAAAAGTAAATGGATATGGAAGTAAATGCTCTACATGAACTTGAAAAATTTAAAGTAAAACAATTTTTCGAATGGAACCCTCATGGCAATAGAAAAAGAGGAAGACCTAAGAAAGACTTGAAGCAGGATGATTGTAAATAAATTGAAAACAATAGGAAAAACACAGAGAAAAGCAAAATATCTGCAAATAGAGAGAGATGGAAAGCTATGATGGACGCCCTATGCTCCGATTCTGAGTGAAAAAAATTGTATGTATAAACGTAGTTAGAGGAAAAATAAACAGTTGGGCATTTTATGATTTAGCTTAGAGATTTTACATGCATAGAGACTTTGTTAATGTTCATGAAAAATCATTGAGTAGATTTTGTTATATTTAGAATAATGCAATTAATGCGATGACAATAAAGGGCCAGTATAATTTATTAAAGTGTTTTATCTGCTGAATAAAGTAAAATATGCCATATTTTAAGTTTCATAAATATTTTTCCTGTTAATAAAGCTACATGTTATTTAAAATACTCAATGCATCCAGAATCAATTTATTAAATTGATATAGTTCAAAATATTATTCTGATCCATGTTTTCATTAAATGAAACTAAACAAACTGATGTGTATTACTCACACTTACATTTCAGTAGTTTTAAAAATAACATGTATTGAATATTGTGGGGTTAGATTTCACCTTAAGTTCACGGTTGTGCTTAAATTAGCAATCAACTAAAAGCATAGTGTATTTTTCGTGGAACTGTTTTAACTTTGCTGAGAATTTTGCGCTAATAAGGAGAGATTCTTTTATATTTTTGTCAGAAATAAATATAATATTTAAAGATACTTCGCATTGAATAAAATTCTTTGTAGTTCAGATTATAAGGCACTCAGATAAACTTAACAAAGAAAAAAAGAAGGAAAACCATAAAAGAAAATATTTTCATAATTACTGTTCTTAATAAAGAATTTTTAAGTACAAAAGTGTATGTTTTTAATGAGTTATTAAAATTACATTTTCCCTCTTTACCTTTTATATTTTGCTTAATTAGACTTCCTTTCTAAAAAAAATTTAATTGTAAGCTAAACTGCTTTCTACAGTATCAGTTAAGATGGAGATTTCCTAATTAACTATTTTTAAAAAGAAATTCCTGCTTTAGGAAGCAAAATTTTTTTAAATTAAGAGTGTAATGCGCACTTAGGTTAGTAAACCTCTCTCAGGGGCTTGTTCTTATTATTCAATGTTTTTTAATTAAAAGGAAAAAAAGAATTTTTTGAAGTCAATGCAAGAATTTATCTAAACAATTACAAAAGAAATTTGCAACTGTTTAAAGCTGAAGACAAATCTACATATAAAAACTAATTTATAAAACATTACACTATAGGGATTTTTATAAATGGGGAAAAAATAATGAGTACTTTCAATGTATATGGTAAGTTCAATAAAGCGTGGTTGATTCATATATTTGCACGGTTGTCGAATATCTACTTTTTATTAAGAAAGTGTCATGTGAAAAATTGAGGGAGATATGTGTAAATTAGCTACAATTTCCTAATCGTTTTTCTGGTTATGTCGTTTTTATGCCTTTAATATGAATTTTTTTTTAAAGAACGCAATTGTTACTTTTGTTATGTTATTGCTTTTCGCACGTTTATTTATGTTATTGCTTTTCGCACGTTCGTTTTTAAGTAAATGTCAGAATCTGCTCATTATAAATAAATAACAATATATGCTATGATTATTTTCTGCATTGAATTTTAATCTCACTTCATTTTTTTTCTTCATGTGTCTGATTTCAGGTGAATGGTAGAATCTGTTAAGCATAAATGAATAATAATATATGGCACGAATAGTTTATTTTCAAGCTTATTTAATATAATTTATTTTTGTAAGACTGATTTTAGGTTAATGGTAAAATCTTATAGAAGTAAGTAATTTACAAAATATGTTTGTGATTATTTTTTGTTACAATGCAAAAGAGCTAATCTGTGATATACTTTAAGAGACTGTAGATTAAACGCTCGCAAGCATTTTGTAATTTCAACTTTTTTTAAAAGTTCTCGGAGGCTTCAGAAGGTTTTTATCGTAAGTACTAATTTTCCAGTAAGAACAGATAAATGCTTTATAGGGGTGATCTTCTCCCGTAGCATCGTGTCACCTGCGCACCCTAGAATAGTTCTGTAACTTGACATTGAATAATTTAGTTGTGTTTCATCGAAGTGGCTTCTCAGCGCTATTGTGAAAGACGGATGATACTAACATTCCTTATCCAGTGAATTGAATGATGAATAGCAGAGTTGTTGCGCTGCCATCTATGTCTCCGTGAGAGTGTTGTTCGTGTCCTTAGTTCTGGTTCACCAATTGTGTTGAGCAGGAGTTTAAAAACTGCTCATGTATGTAAGAAATTGATGAAATGGGTTGTTTCTGCCCTCAGAGTCTAAAGCCCAATTAACTACTGTAAAGAATAATAACTAAAGAATAATAACTAAGAGGCTTATAAAAAATTTTTTTACGTCCCAGTTAGCTCAATAATTTTTTAAATCAATTTAATTAGTAAATAAACCCTATAATTCATACAAAAGAAATAAATAATGAAAGTTTATTGAAAGATAATTGAAATTTGTAATCTCATTAAACATACAATTAATTGATTAATAAATTTAACCGTTAGCCTATAATTGTTGTTTTTGAGTTGATTGAAAATTGAAATTAATAATAAAGAATTTCACGTTAATAAAATAAATCCTTCATATTAAAATATTTTTTTTGGCATTGAAATCTAAAAATCTTAACAACTAAACACACTCTTGAAGAATTATCTGATCCAAAATGCAAACGATACAGAAATTCACGTGTAACTGAGTTTCTTATCAACTTCAAATGCAACATGTTTTGTTAAGACTTGTGCACATTAAAACACACAAAATTTTTGATCTAACATGTTCATCAGCAACTCTTGAAATGATTCGAAGCAATTCAAATTTTTCTTCGAAAAAAGACCTTAAGAGGAAAGATACAAAAAAAAAGACAATCAAAGGGTGTTAACAGATTCCCCAGAAAAAAAAGATCTTACATAATAAAATAAGAAGATTATTAAAATGTCTAAGAATCTTCCTTAAGGAAAAGAAACATACGAATGATACAGAAGAAAACGAAGCATACGTTTGCATATGATTCAGAAGATAGTTTATGTGAAAAGTTGAGTTTATAAAATTTCAAGTGAATGAAGTTAGTCTTGTTTAACTATTTTTGAAATTTCCGAAATGCTAAGAAAGAAGCTGACAGGTGATAAAAGAATGCTTTGTTTTATATTTAAATTATCAAACGCAAAAAGTATTAATCATTTGAAAAGTTATAGCGTTAACTAGTGTTGAATACCGAGTTTGGTTTTAAAGAAAACTGGATCCTTCAGGTAAGTTTTTGCTTGAAGAACATGACGTTTCTTGAAATTTTAAAAGTGATGGTGTAAATAAATTGGTGCAGATGGTGTTTCTGAACAACAATCAGAACAAATGTAACTCATCGTTGACTTTTTCATTAACAGCATGTAATTTTTTTTTAATTTTCTTAGCTAATCTCTATACTTTTAAATATTCAAAAGAAATATTATTTGGCAATATAGTCTTGATCCCTAAAGGTTAAAGTTTTAGAGATGGCTGATACAGTAGCTGTAACCTAAGTCTTTTCTTTGTTATAAAAGTATTTGATATATGAGGGAAAAATATTATTTTTTGTGATAGCCCATTTATTTTGTTTTCAACATGATATATCACTAAACATAACATAACATAACATAACGTAACGTAACGTAGCATAGCATAAAATTACATAACATAGCATAACATAACATAACATAACATAACATAACACATAACATAACATAACATAACATAATATAATACAACATGCCTTTTTTGCATTAAGTACTTTTGTAACACAGAAAAAACTTACGGAGCAACTATTCTACCCGTAGTCTCCAAAAAGTTAAATAAATTTTCGAGAATATATATCTTCAATAAATTAATAACTCCAGAAGATAAGAGCATAAAATGAGGATTATCCAAGAAATAGCATCCAATGGTTACAAGGAACGCATTACATGCTGGATAAAAATGAGATAAAAACTTCTTTCAAAGTACTACACATTCCCTAGAAAACAATGTGGAACCTTAAGGACAATGGAAGTCGTATTAGACATTTAAAAATGTCGGCATGCAGAGATTCTTGATTAAATGAAAAATTTGTTTACGTGGGCCTAATCTGACATTTTCATTCCTGAAAGTATCTATCCTATTTTAAGCTCTTAATTAAAGAATAAATTCATGTCTTAATATTTATGCATTCCAATCCCTATGAACTTGGATTTCTAGTTTTGAAAAAAATTTTAATAACCTTCATTGAATCGCATATCTTAGCATTTATAAAATTGACTATAAAAAGCTCCTAGATAAAATAATTTCTATCATTCTTTTTAAATTCATTAACCTTCTTTTTTACTTTTTAAAAGAAATATAACGCAAAAAATTTACATCTATGAAGATCAACACTTGATATCAAATAAGAATTAGTTTTTTTCGTCTCGAATTGATTATCTTTGTAACTATTCCAAGATTATCTTCATTCTGATCTGAAGCTTTCCCTTTCAGCTTCTGTAAGCACTCCAAAGGAATTTTTAATGTCTTGGTATTACCAGTGGCATGAAATCTATTGTTCTCAGTTATCTAATGAATTCTCCATTATCTCTTCTTCCTCAACTGAGAAGAACTTTGTCTAGATAATCAAACTGCCATTAGATATTTAACGGACAATAAACCATTGATTAAAGAGTGATTGCTCTTAGCGTTTGATTAAATTAACTGTTGTTAAGGAGATAAGAATTTTCTCTTATGTGTCACTGTAATTAATGGATGTCTTACTTAAATTAAAATACGAGAGTAAGTATTGAAATCTGTTAATTTATTTCTTAAAAAAACGATGTCTTTCAGTGAACCAACATTTAATTAGAAATGAGATAAATATAACATTTTCAATTAAAGAGCACAAAGTGTAACTGCAAAACTTGAAATCAAATAAAGCGTATTTGCTTGATTTTCGAAGTGCTAAAATGTTCACAAAAAAGATTCTCAATTACTAATTTAAGAATTTCTGACTCTTATTCGTTTATACTAACAACAAAATTTAAAAAGCCTTTGAAACCTAAATTGATTTGAATAACAAATAACAAATTTCAGACCATGCACTCTCTAAAATCTGTTCAATGTTTAGCCATAATTTTTGTGGTACACTGCTAGAATTTTCATTCCAAAATTATGGTAAAATAACTGGCAGCAATCTGTCCATCCGATTAACCGTAAAGTTCATAGTAAAGAATATTTTTCACCTTTACGGTTTTGAAATCATTTACAATAGTAAATGATTTCAATGGCAATGGATATGGTTATGAAATCATGAATATAAAACTATAATTTTTAACCATTTACAGCTACCAGGGTTTCAAAACCGTAAAAAAACTATAACTGGACACAGGAGCTAAGCTTCTCGCTAGATAATGGGCATTGGAGGATGCAGGTCAGTGGAAATTTTTTGATGTGTATTAAAGGGAATGAAGGTGTCAACGCTGGAACTCGAACTGTGAGTCACTGAGATTGACAGATAAGCTCTCTCGGCTATAATATGCAGGCAGTTGCAAAGAACTAAGTTGCTTCCTTAGATGGACTTAGTTGGTGCGATAAAATTCTTGCTATTTAACCGTTTTAGACAAAGAAACAGTTAATAAATGATTTTTCTCACTGTTAATAGTTTCATTACCATCTTTTTAAAGTTTTTTGACTGTTTCGTTTAACTATGGTAAAATAACAATTAAATAGATCGTTATTTAACCATTTTCTCCGAGAAATTTCTAACAGTGCAGATAAGCAGTTGACCGAAAACCTCGTGAAGGCAAAGACCAGTAGAGAATCACATACTTATTTCACGAAGATTTCCGTTCAATCAAAAATTACTCGAAGTAAGCTTGAAGTGGTTTCACTAAATTTGCGGGTCAGTCTGACGCAACTGTAACTGAGTTCGAGCTAATGGCGGATGACCGGCATGTTCCAACGAACGACACATCAATCGAAGAGAATAAAGCTTTAATCAAGTAATATTTTAGTGTAATTTTGTACGAATAGTGACGCATTTCTTTTGAAACAAATTTCTAAAAATATGAAGCATATACATCCTGTGAAACCTTTAATTTATATAAATTTTAGCACTATTCCATTTCGGTTGGACGAAAAAGAAAACCCTATTGCCTTAAGGCCGTAAAAAGTATATAATTTTACTTTGACCTCAATTAGTTAAGCTTTCCCAGCGTCAATAGCTTAGCAAGCCACTTAGGCTGAGGGGTTAGAGCTCGCACCACCCAATGAAATGACTAAGGGAAATTTTCGTAGCTTTTTTTCTCTCCATGAAACACAAACGCCCATGACCACACTTCCACAATCATGCCATTAGTAACGAAATTTAGGAGCCATGATCTCCATGATGGAATCAAGTGATTTTGATCAGTGAATCAAATCAAGCAAATTAGATCAGAGATGCGATTCAAAGAGATTCAGGTCACTATTCGAATCAAGTGAATCGGATCACGGATTCAAATTAAAGGATTTAAATCATGCGGTTCGGATCAATGGTTCTAACCGAGTGATTAAATTCATTATTCGAATCCTTTATTTCACCCACTCCCTTACAAGTAAAAGGTCTGATATAAACACTACACCAAGTCCTGCGAATCTCCAAAAACACCGAAATATTATCGTTGGATACCATGTTACAAAGAAAAAGCCAAGCATTAGCTCCTGGTGAACAAACATTATGCAAGTATGCATTGTAGCAGTTAACACTATAAGTATATGGAAATATATGTAAAGTAGCCTGAATTTCGTACTGACTTATACGTTTAACAGAAATTTGTCAAATCATGTGTTAATTAATTAAATGTTGCTATGCTGAATCTTTGAGTTATAGTAAATTAAAAAGCTTTTCAAAGGTCAAAATTTTTATTTATTTGCAGATGGAACTTTTATTACAACATGGAGAAAAAAAAATAACGGAGAATTAACTTGAACTATTATTCAGAAAACAGATAAAATTTTACTATTAAATTTACTAAATCTTTTATTACAATATCAGATCAATATGAAGGTTGCAATTGGGTTTTTGATTTTACCGTAAATGATTTGTCTCTGTACATTTTGTTAAAGTTTCTTGTAATAAAATATTACTATTAATTAAAAAACTATTTTTTGAATGTGTCTGATTGTAGAATCAGTTTTTATTCAAAATTCAGTTTTACATTAAGAAGCTGAAAATGTGTGTTTATGCTATGGCTGAAAAATTACAGAGCTGTAAGGCGGGTGATGATATACTGTTATTAAAATTCCACAAAAAGAAGCAGATTTTCGAACAACATTAAAAGCAAAACGTGGAAAAAGTATATCTTTATTGTTATTGTAATTTTTTCGCTCTCTACTTAGCATATGTTCTGAAACAATTTTTTGTTAAGCCTGCAATAAAATGACCAATTAAAATAGGCAGTTATATGTATCACATAATAAGTATTACTATGAAAATAGAATTTATTATGTATTAATAATGAAGAAAGGAGAAGGGTGATTATCAAGATTATTTCAAAAGTTCCAAGATATTTATTTAATTGGTTATTTATTTCTAAAAGCTATTTTGTATCTTAAAAAAAACTAATTCTGTTAAGCTAATAGAATAATAATTAGGAAATTGTAACAACATCACCACTTCCTCTTTTTAACATTTCAGCATACAAAAATTCCAACGCCCGTCAGGTAGACAATGCTTATAAAAATTGAAACCAACGAATTATGCAGAATGTTTTTTAGTTAATTTAATGAAAAATGATTTTATTTATATATTTAATTTATTAAAGATTCAAAAATTTGTGAATTGTAAGACTTAAAAATATTCCCAACGTTAAAGTACAGGATTATGTGGAAAGGAAAATAGGATATATACATTCGAAAACATGGTTCAACATTTAACTAAATAAATTCAACTTTCAACAGATAAAAAAAAATTGGTGCGAAAAGTCATACCACTGCTGTGGTGCTCCAAACGCACTATTGTGTTAAGAGTTGAAGTAAATCATTTATTTTCTTTTAGACCAATATTTCTTTAAAAGAGGCTTATTTTATAATTTGAAACATGGTTCAACCTTTCACTGTAAAATTGGTGCGAATTGGTGTGAAGCTTTGTTCAATCTTCCACCTAAAATTTCGTTAATAGTCAAGCCTTGAACATCTCACAGAAAAATATTTATGAAGAAAATCTTTGGCTTTAGTTCAATGCTTAGCCACAAAAGTAGTACCTCTTACAGCACAATGACATTGGTAACACTTCGCAACAAGTATTTTTTATTACATATGTTGTAGCTAAATTGGTACCAATTATTTTGTGAAACGTTAAACCTCATTTTCAACGCCTTGTAACATAATAAAATTCAACTTTAATGCATCCCCAATAAAATATTAAATTTAATTTCTTACACTCAATTTGAACAATGCTATTGTGCAATCAATTTTACGTAGAATGGTAATAGGAAGCAACATAACATCATAAAAAAGTTTTAGCAAACTTGAACGATGACATATGGTTCAACACGCTTTAAATTTAGTATAATGAGTTTCGTAATTGGCACATCTTAATCATATAGTGTCCATCTTACTACACGCCAATGAGATCTTACCGTCTGTTTTCTATTTTTAACCTCTTGTACTTTGTCCCGTCTTTTTTAACTTTAAGATGCATGCTTTCATGCAAAAAATAAGAAAATCTCAGATTTCCGCATTGTAATCAATAAGAATTTTCAGTACAATTTTATCCAGAGGCTTTACAGTTAGAAGAACACAGATAAAGTGCTTTTGCACTCTTGGAAGTAGTGAAGGAGTAATTGCTTCGCGTGGAGGCTGTGCAAGCGATAGAATATCAATAATTTTTTTGCTTTCCATTTCAATGACGTGTGCTCAAATACTTAAAATTTAGTGTTAGTTGATAGAGACCATTATTTAATTCATAAATTAATTAATCCTACTCGACCCAGAGGCTATCGGCAGGGTTTCTGGGCTCTGAGCAGACCAGTTCTCTTTAACCCTTATTGTCAACATACCAATCCATCCGAATTTGGTAACAAGACATCGTTCTTTCTGGAAGCAACAAGTGTCCAAATCACAAACTGTAAGCATTTAATAAACTTAAATGGTTAATTAAGTCAGTGATTCCCACAAGGAGTTCCGCGGAACCGCAAAGCTCCATGGTAGGATAACAGGTGTGACGAGACCTAGAAGTTTTCCTAACCAGTAATAATTATGTTTATAATTAATAAATAATCAGTAATTTATTTAATATTTGGTTATTCATAAGATGAAAAAATAGCTCGCTAAAAATAGAAGAAGATCCCAGATTGCAATTCAAATTCCCACCAATATTGAATCATGAATTTCTAAATACATATCTGTAGCATATATGAGTCATTCTCACGAAAACTGTCATTTTTCAGTTCATAAAATCCCAAAAAAGTAAAGTGAATAAAAAGCTCTGAAACTTTTTATATTAATAGAAATATGTAATGGCATTATAAAGAAAGTATATATCCTATAAATTATACTTAATATTTAAATTAATTAATTTTTTAAATAATTAATTTATAATTATTAATTTATAATAATTAATAATTAATTAATTAATTTAATAAATAAATTAATTAGTTTAATAAATCAATTTATTAATTTATTTTTCAAATTAATTAATAAGTAAATTAATTATTTTCACTATTTAAAAAGT
>NC_092206.1:68450087-68481702 GCF_043381705.1 Parasteatoda tepidariorum
GTGTGTGTATATATATGTGTGTGTGTGTGTGTGTGTGTGTGTGTGTGTGTGTGTGCATTAACGACTCACAAGTGTATATCAAATGGTTTAACAAAATTTATATGCTTAGTATATCCTGTTTAAGAACTTCAAATGACGCGGATGGCTTGTTCTTAAATGTAAGAATAATGAAACGTCATGAATTAAATTACAACTATGTCACATTAGAACGATATTTTTAACAAGATAATGGAAATGCTGGCAACTTTATTTAATATTCGTAGTATCTTCATAATACTTGTTTTTTTAATAATTAAAAAAAATGCAGCAACGTTATAACTGAATAAAAGAGAATTTTTTGCGGAATGTCTATAGAAGATTGGACTTCTGACCTATATAATATTACCCTAAAAAAATTAAAAACTTCTAGTGTAATAAAACAATATCTTGGTTAAACAATTATAGCAGATTTAAAACAATCTCTTGGTAATATATCAGGAAAATGAACATCTCTTGGAATATAAAGTCTATAAGACGGAAATACGCAACATACATTTTAGAAAAGCAACAAAATCTAAATATACATATATATGCAACGACTAATACCCTGAATTATTTTTAAACCTATAAAAAAAATAATCCATAAAGAACATAAAGTTACGACAAATATTGATTTCCCTGTTTCCAATATAAGGTTTAAAAATGAAATGTATAAACTAATTTACTTTTTCGTGATCGTTTTTAAGTGAAGAGAGGAATTTATTCCTAATTGGTGCTATTCTAACATATTTTCATCCACTGAAGAAAAAAATTAATTAATCTTTCATCCTTTGAAGGATTAAGAAAATTATGCAAGTATTATCATACTTATGAATAAAACATTATTTGAGGTATCTACTTATAACAATTTTGTCGGCAACGGAGCTATTAAATTAATTTATAAGAAAAAAGGAGATTGTTGAATGTGTGGAGGATTATTAAATGCCGAAAAATAAAGCAGTGCTTTAAACTAACCTATTTATAGTAGCTCATTTATTTTTAAATATATTTTTTTAAAAGAAACTTTACATTACTTTTAATATTCTAGTAATCTGGAAGTATTCAGAATGAATATTATGCGCTATTCATAAATATATTTAGAATCCTTTAAAATGAAGTAAAAAATGTATAAATATAAGAGATCGAGGATTAGAAAAGAAAAATATGAATATGCTATTGAAATTTAAGCTCTGGCAACGTGTGTGGGAGAAAAAACATGAAAACTATTTGGTTCTCCGAGCAAAGAGAAAAAAAATTGAAAAGGGATTATTAGACTAGCCTCCACGTTTCATCAAGTAATCAAGATAATTATAATATTTTTCTTCCCTTTTACCATTAGTGATTTGACAGACTTTGATAGCGTTATTTTTCCTCGATAAAATATTATTACTTTTAGTGCAAAGATTTTTTTGCTTCATATTTACTCGGAGAAAAGAATTCTGATGTATTCTGAAAGAATTCTGAAGAAAAGAATTCTGAAGTGTGCTCACGTATTGAAATTATATGCTGGTAAAGGTTCATTTATTAAAAGCCAGTCTCTGCATATAGTTACGTACTGAAAGGTTACCACTAATGGTAAATACAGATGATTCCAAATATATATACTTTGCTCAAATAATAGTAAGAAAAAAAACGGACCGCAGTAAATAACTTTTGATCTAATGATCTTCACGTTCTGAGACTCAATCTTAAAGCTTTAAAGAGGTGATCTCAAATATGTTAATTAATTAGTGCAGAGCTGCTATGGCTCAGGATATATACCATTCGCCTTCCAATGTGGTGAACCGGGTTCGATTCCCAGTCGATAAGAACTCCGCATTATGCTTGCACCGACCACAGTGGTAGACGGATCGTGGGTTAGAGTCCACTTGTCGTCAGGCTAACCATGAGAGGTTCTCGTTTTCCTCCTCTCCACGTAATGCAAATACGGGTTAGCTCAATCAAAAAGTCTCCACGAAGGCCAATACTCGATCCAGGAGTTCCCTTGTCTTCTGGATTGGGTTCAAAATTACGAAAATACGGAGTTGAACATTAGTAGTCGTAAACCCATGAAATTGGGTCGGCTGTTCAACGACGGTTATGAAATAAGAATAAAAATTAATTAGTGATGGAGACGCGTAAAAATCAGATTTTAGACACGCAAAATATAAAGAGCTTCAATCTGGGTTATATAGATTATCGTCCCAAACATTTGATCTGAAGAGCAATATCCTAAATCTTAATTCTGTTCTTTGAACATTTTTCACACAGTTATAAAATTTGCTTATTCAAAGATAATTCTCAGAAAAATATAACTTTTAGTACTTTTTTATCATTTTTTTCTTATTTTATTTCATAACAGTCAAAAGCTCTTGAAATGTAAGGTATACAGTTTTTTTACATCATTTTAAAGAATGTAATTTTAAATGGAAAAATACAAAATTTGAGTCAAGTTGGTCGAATAGTTTCTGAGAAATGATAATTTGAAAATTTGTATGTTCAAAATTTGATTTTTTTCTGGAATGATTAGACCGATATTGCTAAAATTTTGTATTTCGCCATCTAAAAATACATTCCTTAAAACGATGTAAAAATTTTAAGGCTTACAATTAAAAAGTTTTTTGACTATCATCAAATAATATAATTAAAAATAATAGCTAATCTCTAAAATTTATTTTTGTATTGGATTATCTTAGGCTAAAAGAAATTTACAGTGGTCACAAAGTTTCCAATTCTCTTAAGAACTTCCCAAGAATTGTGACATACAGAAAAAGTAAAGCTAACATAAAGAATTCTTAACTTTGGACGGCTCTTCTGACCAAACAATTGGGACCATGCCTCCCAGATTGCGGCGACCCCTTATATTTAGATTCTCAAAAATTCGAAACCATTGAATAAAAAACGCACATTCAGAGAATGAGTATTTTTGTGTGTAATTTCGTAAATTAAAATATCGTCTGCACTAATTTATTAAGATATTTGAGGTCACCCCGTCAAACCATTAAATTTAGTCCTACAACGTGAAAATCCGATCATTTGATCAACAATTATTCAGGATGATCCGTTTCTTTCTTTCTTTTGTGCCTCGTACATTACATAAAATAAAAAGTGAACACTCTAAATAACGTTTGACCGAATGATTAAATTTTAACGTAGTTGGAGTCACAATCCTTAAACCTATTATGTTATTCGTTATTTTCTATTCTTAAATATGATAATTATTTTTATCAGCCTCTATTTTAAATAATGAAATCAGACACAAAAACGAACTTTCTCCGAATAAATATATAATTTTTTCGACAGATTTGGAATTTTGATCCTAAAAATAGGTAGGAAAACCACAATTGGGAAAACATAGTTCCAATTGTTTAGGTTAGGGAGCAGTTGGAAGTTTGGATCCCTTAATGATGATTTCATTTTTTGAATATTTCGCGATATGTCAGAAGACTTTTAAACGAATCGAAAAATTTTTGCTCACAATTATAGAGTTCATTAATCAAAAGTTGTGAAAAATAATATCATTACCTTTTTAATCCTATTATTTTACTGTTTAGTTGAAAGGATTTTGTATTGTCGAGCACACTTATTTTTATCTTAAAGTACGGATGACAAAATAGAATATTTGAATGGAAAAAGTCGAATAGGTGAAGAACAATTTTGAAACATTCGATTAGAAGTTTAATAAATTTCGAAATATATTATTCGAGTATTGAATTTACATGATAATGTAAGCAAAACTTATTTTGGCAAGTTGTGACAAGTAGCAAGTTGTAGTTTGGCGCATTTTGTCAATTCACAGTACCTTGCACGCCCTGTATCATTTAAAAAATTAAAAATTATTTTAAATTGTTTTTAGCTGATTATATAGATTTTTTCTATTTCTTTGTCTTCTTAAATACCTATTTATCATTAGAACTTTTGAAATTAATAAACAAAAGCAATTTCCCTATAGTCTTCATGGAACAATGCAACATTATTAAAAAACAATATTTTTCATTTAATTAATTCTAAATATCTAGAAATAAATATATGCTAATTTACAATAAATATTACATATCGACATTTCCACGTATTCTGACTATCGCAATGAATTTTACATAGTTAAGGAAAAGATCCTGTCACATTTCTGTTAATCAATGAGTCACGCAAAATGGTTAAATGTATTTTACTCAGGCCAAAAGTCTTACAAATTTGAGAGTGCGAAAGGCAAATTTGACGGGGAAGTATTTTCTGACAAACGCTCTAAGGACACGCAAAATAGATTTTCTGAAAATTAATTTTAAAATTACTTTTTAAACATATTGTGACATAATATGTTGTTATTTTATGCAAAATGTTCCTCAAAAAATCACATTAAAGTTCCTTTTATTAATAGCATATTTATGCTCTTAAAACTAGAACATTATAGAGGCACGGTGAGGAAAATTAAAAATGGACCACCCTACATAATTTTTGATCTAATGATCGGATTTTCACGTTTTAGGACTCAATTTTAATGGCTCAAGTTGGTGACTTCAAATTTGTTAATTACATAGTACAGATAATATTTTAAGTTGCAAAATAGGACACAAAAACGTAATTTCTCTGGTTAAAGATACGCTTTGTCCACTGGATTCGGATTTCAGATCCCCAAAATATGGGAGGTATCTGGCGTATATGGTCAGGAGAGCCGTCCTAAGTTTGGATCCTTTAATGGTAATTTTAACTTTTTACACATTTCGCCATATCTCGAGAACTTTGAAGGTAAATTGAAAAATATTTGAGCACAATTACAAAATTCGTTTATCCAAAGATAATTCCATGCAAAAAAAATAGAGTTCATTAAATATTTTTTTATTATTATTTTGATAAATAAAAGGCGAAAAAGTCGAGTTGTAAAGTCTAAAATTTTTTCCCCATCTTTCTAAAGAACGTAATTTTATATGATGTCAAAATACAAAATTTGAGCAAAATGATTAAATAGTTCCCGAGAAATGGAAATTTAAAGAAATATTTTTAACATTTTGATAGATAAAAAGTTATACAGGGTGGTCCGTTTTTTTTTTATTTTGCACACTGTACGTAGTACAATAATTTTCACTATGACATTTTATATAAAGACATACACCTATACAAAACAAAACATCCCATTTAGGTTTATTAATTTTGTGAAAAAAGGAAGAAATAAAATGATTAGTGTCTTATATATAGGATATTTTTCCGCCTTGGTTTCTGCTTTTGTTAGCATAGTCACGATTTGCAGATCGGTGCTTAAATTGTGATAGGATAAGTAGCATTTTTGGTACAAAAATTATGAGATGAAGTTTATTTGCGGAACAAAATTTCCTCGTGTTTATTTTAGTTCAACTTTTCCACCTTACCGCTTTAAAAACATTGGTTACATTTCTAAGACACAAACGGAGTCACATTTTTTGGAAATCATAATATTGAAAAGCGTTACAACACGCAATTGTAAATACGAATAAAATGTATTTAAACTGTTGTGAGATCTAACGGAAAACGAACTAAAAACGAGTTGCTTAGAACGGAGGTAGGAAAACGGATATTTTTTTTCTGGACGAGTAAAAGAAAAACTGTGTTTCTAGAACATTTTGAAAAATTTTGTCGATTGCGAAATTTAGAAGGATTTTTACTTTCTGGTTTCTAATAATTTATGTTTTTTGAATATTAACTACGAATGGTGCATAAATTTTGCTAACATTATTCCTTTATATTACAATAATACTTTCCTGGAAGAAAAGAGAATATGACATTTAAAATACTATCTATTTAGAGCAATAGTAAAGACGAAAAAATAGACTGAACATCAACTTAAAAGCATAAATTTACAAACATTTGATATTCAATTTCTTCATTTAAAAGTGATCGATTCTTAAAATTCAGTGTGATTTCTTAACTTCAAAAATTGAAAACATAAAATCAAAAATCCCAATTACCATTTCCACTCCTTACGAATGAAATAAATTTTAGAAATTAACACATTAAATAATTAATATGGTTGATATAGAATCGAAATTTTTTCGTAAAAAAATTGAAATAAATTTTTCTTTATAAAATGCATTCGATTTAATTATAAAAATAAGAATAAAAATGGATATTATGCTTATAGTTCAATAATGCTTTCTTACACATAATTATTTGTTTTTCTTTACTATGAAGCTATTGTAAAATATTTGATTTAAGCTTTATATTACAAGCATTTTACGTTGATATCTGAAACAAAATCCCCTTGTTTATTTTCAAATATGTACCATATGTTTTCATATTGGTATATATTTTGAACTATATTGTATATTATTTTAAAATAAGTAGCGAGTTGCAATGAGTAGAATTAATTTATCCACAAATCTTTTGCGGGGAGAATTTATATATATATATATATATATNCACAAAATATTTATATTTATTTATTTTTGTAATTTTAATATATACATGATTAAATGCTAAATGTCTTAGGAAATCGAATTTAACTTTTGGCATCTAGTTTAAAGATTTAAAACACACTCCCTACAAAATATTTAAACAAAAACCTATTATAACAGTTTGTTTGGTAAACATTAAAAAAGAAGCTAAAACACAACTACGGCATTGACCTCAGTGTAAAAACACCCTTTCCAGAAGAAGAAATTAAGAGAGAGAAAAAAAATTATCTATTTGGCACCAGTCCATGTCTTGAGGAAGCTTTGGTACCAAAGGGCTCTTAGTCGGTAAAAAACACTCACATTTACGAAAGAGTAAGAATATAATAATTTGAACAAGGGCACACTTAAACTTAAATGATTTAACGCAAATGTATGTATGCCAATAAAGTTTTCGACTCATGAATTCATTTTAGTTTGTAATATGGTTGATGAAGCACAACAAATACACAGCCCCAAGGCAAAATGTAGATGGAGAAAAAAAGTAGAACCTGGATAAGAAGAAATTTCGTTTCATCTCTTCGTTTTTGATAAAACTAACGAAATTTGATATTAATTAAATTTTTAAATTTATATATATTCAGTGATATTGGTATATCATGTTAAATTAGTCTAAACATAGTATTACTCATAATTAACAAAACTATCTATATAGAAAGTTTAGAGCACAGTTTATGAAACAGAATTCTCCAAACAAGGAAATTAATTTCAGATAAACCAGTTTTAGAAATAAAAAGTCTCCAAAATTAAATAAATAGATTTATTTGCTTGTCTTTAAACACTAAAAGGTATTTGAATATTATGCTCTTAGTAATGGAGTTTTTAGCATGTAGCTTAAGCATTAAAATTGCTTACTGCTGAAAATTTCATATTTTGAAATATTTAATTAAAAAACAACAGTTGTTTGTCATTAGATAATTTTACAAAAGCAAAGAGCTGTTATTCTTCCGTAACATGTTGGCTCCTGACAAATTTGCAATCTTGTGATAATTCTGAATGATTCAAAAAATAACAAATTAAAAAATTTAAAAAAATTAAAATTAATAAAAACGGAAGACGAATGTGTGTTTAGTTCAGTATTTTATATATATGTGTGTGTGTGTGTGTGCGTGTGTGTATACCGAAAAGCCATTGCGTTATGACCACCCTGCTAATAACACATAGGACCACCTTTAGCCCTCAATACTGTTGACACCCGCCGTGGCATTGATTCTACAAGGTGCTGATAGGTAGTCTAAGGTATCTGGTACCAAACGCTCACCAACTGGTCCTGCAATTCCCTCACATTGTGAGGGGGTAGCGTGGCAACACGAATTTGGTGTTCCAAATAGGACCACAAACGTTCTATTGCAGTGTTTCCCAAAGTGTGGTACGCGTACCCCCAGGGGTACGGGAACAGTTTAGTGGAGGTTCTAATGCGAAATATCTTGCAACAAACGAAAATTTCATTTAAAAACAAAGCTAGCCATGAAAATTTACGATTGCATATTTTTCTTTTGGCTAGTTTTGCAGAGTTAACAGTTAATAATTAGTGGTGTCAACAGCCAGTCGTGATTTTTTACTTTTGTGCAATTTTTTTATAGTAAAAAATACATTCATTTTTTTATTAGTGGTACGCAGCGTTACGAAAAATTTAGGAAGGGTACACAAAAGTCATAAGTTTGGGAAACACTGTTCTATTGGATTAAGGTCAGGTCAATTTGTGGACCAAGACATGATTTGAAAATCACTGGAATGTTCCTCGAACCAATCCATGACGCTTCGACCCTCATGACATGGTGCATTATCCCGTTGGTAAGCACCATCCCCCCGCAGGAAAAACTGTTGCCATGAATGGGTGAATCTGGTCTGCCGCTATGATCAAGTAGCTTACAGACGTATGTAATTGTTCTATGAGGATTATGGGTCCTAATGTGCCCCATGAAAACATTCTTCCTGGGCGTTCATAATGTAATGGCTCTTCGGTATATATATATATATATATATATAAAAATTTCTATTGGTTTAGATTTTTCTTCTTTTTCACATAATTTTTTTTACATAAATAATAAAGATGTGTGAAAACCCGTTATAATATTCAACTTAAAGTACCAAATTAAATTAGTCTTTGTATTAAATATTAGTCATTTATCATGCCATTTACAAGTCCGCCTATGTCTCATTTTACATATCGATAGTTATGAGTCCTACAATAGTCACTTGTAACGACGAATTCTTATAATTCTCATTAGTTTTTGCAAATGTCCTTAATCATTTCATAATCACTTGTTCTGCCATTATTGATTACTTATTAATTTAGTCAATAAAGGTTAATTAGTCAATATAATAACCAAATTAAAATATTAAGTTTTGTTTGGTATTTTTAACTAAAAAAATTCATATAATTCTTTATGAAAACTAGAGCAAGTCCACTCAGTAAATTTAATGACAGTTTTAAAAAGATATATTATTGGCATTTTGAAAACTAAAACTAATGTAAAGTATTCTATTTATTAAATTAGAGTTTCTAAGAAAAAAGCACAATCAAATCTTGTATTAAATTGTATTATGTGATTCAAAATATTAGTGTGTCTCAAAATTATGATGAAATAAAAACTTATCTAAAAAAGATTTTAAAATCATTCAGCTTTTATCTTATTAATAAAGTAGCTACAACCAACAGTATAAAGTATTTAAAAGGTTCAAATTAAACATGAAATTCGTTTCTGGAAAAGTAAACATTGATCAATTGAACTTTTTTTAAAGACAACGACAATTTTTTTTTAATGTTCATTTTTTAGAAGTCTAGTTAAGCGCATGAAAGTCTGAAAATTGAATTATTTGAAGTAAATATAATGAGATTTCAAGCTTAAGGGCACTTCTAAATATAGAATAAAATTGTAGTTTTCTGGAAATAAATATCTAAACTTTCATTTAAATTGGATATATAATTTTTTTATTTAAACATACGATAGTCAATACAATTTTGTTTTGACTTTTGTTTGACGAAAAAAAAGACAAAAATTATTTAAATATGGAGAAAGGTTAAATGATCGGGAAATTTAGTGAAAGGACTTTTATTTTGCGTGTTATTTAAAATGTAAAAATAAGCAACCGAATGAAAGTAAAATAGATGCAAAATAAGTATTCAAAATAAATCAAGGCTGAAGGGCACAGAATCGTTATTTTTTAGAATGATGTTGGATTAAATATGATCCTCTTAAATAGAATTGCCTCAAGATGTATTAGAAGTCATTCGGTTTGTTAAAAAGTTCAACTTCTTTTAAACACATTACATTCTGTTTTTCGCTTGAAGCAAATAAATAGAAATAAATAATAGAAAAAAACAAGTTGTTTACGACAGCATATTTCACTATGCATCATTGTAATAAATTTCAGCAATCAGATAAAGGTTGGATATAATAATTAGATATAACAGAATTAGATATAATCAGCTTCTTTTCTTGTAAATATTGTGCTGAGAAAATTAGCATAGTGGTTGGATCAATAGAAACACCAAGAATATCGGTAATTTTTACCGAAGCGTATTAGTAACGCTTTTGTCAAAATTAACAATAATATATGGTTTTAGAATGTCTGATAACATTTGATAAATATGGTAAGTTTTGAAATTTTTAATGACACTTTAGAACATGGCAAAAGGACATTTTTTCGGTAAAGTTTACCTTTTAGTTTTGTATTTTTTACTAAATGTGTGGGAATAAGATTTAAAATTTTGAAAATCAGAAATACCGGTATATCATTAATATATAACTGGAAAAGTTACCAGGTGAATGGTTTATATACCGCGCATTAATGTTTTATTATCCAGAATTATGTTTTAAAATCACAATTAGAATCTTAAATGTCATTACAATACAGTACTGCAGCTTCACTTAATTTTTTTTCCTCCTTGTGTAATTTAAAGATAAAAAAGAAGACATTTTGTTTTCAAGTTTACTGAAAATACCTTTGTGTTGTTTGCACAGTCAACACTGTAAACACCATGAGCATTTTTGCATTTTTCAGGAACGGTAAAACTCATCAATTTAGGTATCTCAACATTGCCCTGCGTTATTTTTGCATTACATTATTTCCGATAACTTTTTCGACATGATGTTGATGGGATTCTTTAGGGAAACGTAATTTTACAAGTATTTGACATCACTCGTATGTTATCTTAATGCATTCTGGAATGTCGTCAAAAAGCTTTTTTTTTTAAATTTCAAAACCATTCCCTTTGTATTGTGGGAGAGTACAGGGATTAAGATGATTTTCTGACAATATTTGATTTCTTATCTGATCACATTACATTTCCTAATTAATAGGGTCGATTGATTTAATGAGTTTCTTAGAAACATTCAATTTAAATGTTCAATATTTTTTATTTTTAGTGTTTGAATTGTTTAAAACACACTATATATTAAATATATATTTGTTTCTAATCAGTAATAGAGTCATTAAACTTTCAAATTCAATCGAAAAAATGTGATTGACACTTTTGCAGAAAGGAAAAACAAACATTAAAGACATTGCCAATGTCCATATAGCTTTGAAACAAAAACAAACTGTATTCTAGTTACTCAATTATATTAGTTACCAAATTATATTTACTATACCAAATTACCAAATACCAAGTTACCAAATTATATTAGTTACCAAATTATATTACTAGTTACCAAATTATATTTATTTATGTAAATTAGGTCAGTAAAAATATAAAAGAAAACTAAAATATTTTAAAGCAATCATTTTGACAGACTTCACCATTCTATTATGCTCTGAATTTACTAAGAAACTCTTAAAGATAAATAAAGCAATTTTTAGTAAATCATAATTATAAATTCTTAACTAAAGTCATAAAAAATTGAAAGAATTGACTGAAACCTTTAATATTCTTCACAAGTTTCAAATAATTTTGTGGTGAAAAGATCTGTATGGCATTTAAAGTGATAAATTGTTTTCAAAATATCTAACAAGATGGAAAAAAAATTTAAAAATCGTACACAATATCTAATAGGATGAAATAGCTAGCTCATCTAATAAGAGGGAAAAATATCGGATGGCCAACGGGACTGCTTTTGAAATTCGCTGAAATCTTTGTTTACTTTCGTAAGTGTTAATTTAATAATTTAAATTACATAATATTTGAGTTAGGCGTTAAGGTAATGTTATTCTGATATAAATTTTAATTATTAACTTATGCTAAAATAAATATTGCTATAAATTTAAAAAAAAATACTTTCTTCTTTTTATATGGTTTTACTCCAAGAGAAGGAAAAAGGGTGAGTATTAATTTTTATAACAAAATATTTATTATAGAATTTTTAAAAAACATTAATAAAAAAATAAATAAATGGAAAAGAACAGTTATGAAGAGGCAATAAGAAGGAATAAAAATAGAAAGGTTTTATATAAAAAGAGATAAAATTTAGTTTTAATACAGAATAGTTTCCAACTCAAAACGCGGGAGAATTTAAAATCTCTAAAATAATTTACTTCTAGTATTTCAAGACAATAGTAAATACAAAATTGTAAATATGTTTTAAATTTAATCACTGTCTGGGGTTTTGTTATGTTTATATTTGCAAATTGCTTAATATTTTCATATATTCCTGCATTGTTTTTCGAAACATTTGCTTCAAACAATTAAGCTTTCATTCACTCATTCAATCAGCACTCAATTTCATAACAATTTAAATAACTTTATTTGCATTACTTTCAAAAATTTTAATTTCAAAAAATGACATTTTCTAATGTTTGTTAAGAAATAAACAAAAGGTTCTTTTAAAATCAAAATAACCTAAAAAGTTATAAAAATGAATAAAATGCTCCCCAATGCTTGTTTTTATAGCCACTAGAAATATGTTGTAAACACTGGTAACGAATACCTTTAGATAGATAGAAACAAATATATAAAATCAAACAGACTATTCACAATTTGTCTTTTTATTTCGAAATACCATTGTTAAATTACTTCGCTATTCAAAATCAAATATTTTCTAGCAAACCCTTTCCCCGTGTTTCACTTGTTTACCTTTTATTTGGGGTTTAAAGGTAAAGACTCCGTAGAAGATAAAATTAAATAAGTCTGTTTTAAAGTGAAACTAAAACTACCCTATAGTGATAGATCTTGCTTCTTTCTTCTCAAAACCTAAACAAACAATCGGTGTAACAGCAGGATTGAATAAAATCTAATGGTTGTAGCATTTGACGAAAACAATTTTATTTACTTTTCTTTGTTAGGATTTGATTTCTGTTTAAGAAGCATGACAAAAAGGTTTGCGTTAAAGAAATGTTAGAATTTGTTTCTGAATAAATTTTCTTTCTCTTGGCAAGAGCTTTTATAATGTTCTCTGAAATAGAAAGCTTTACCAAGCTATTTCAAATAATTACGTATGTTTGTGTTGAGTAATTAATACTCGCATGTGCAATTATATTTACTTTTATATTGTACAATTTTATCAACTTATATATTTACATTTGTTATATCCGTTATCATCTTATTAAGAGTTAAAATCGATTTTCTATGAAAGTTAGAAGTAGTAAGTAGCGAAATAAGAATAATATATAACTTTAAACAAATCCTTTCATTAACGTTAAAATATTTTAAGCATTTAAACATTCTTGTAAAAGCTTATTTTCTGCCAAAGCCTGTAATTAAAATTAGTTCTACCTATTTCATAGGAATTGTATATCTATCTATATATATTAGTTTTAAAATGTGCAAATGAATTTTTATTTCATAAAGTGATGTGATATCTTTGTACTTTTTATACTTTTATTCAACTCACTAGAAATTTCGTTTATAACAATTTCTGTGAAACATAGAAACAAAAACTGAAACAGTAATTACAGAAATCAGAATGAAATATGTTTTAACTAAGCAAATCTTCTCAAATTAGTAGCACACTTTTAATCATAAAAATATGCGACTAGTATTTGCCGGGGATAAACGCGTAATTGAAAAGGACTAACTGTTTATAATAAATAATGTATCTATACGAATGATTAGAATTTGAACGTGTTAATCTTAATTTTTGTATCATCTACTCATATTTTTGAATTTTTCATGCGTTCTCAATCAACTTACAATAAATTAAAATGCATTTTCTATGAAAGTCAAAAGAAAGGTAAGTAACGAAGTTAGAATAAAATCTAATTCTAAACAATTCTTAAGCCAGTTATAGAAATTTTAATCATGAAAGCATATGAGTATAGGCTTATTCCGTGGATAAGCACGTAAATAAAATAAGCACTGTTTCTAACAAATTACATATATATATTTATTGAGTGATTTGTATTTAAATATGCAAAACTTAATTCAATTAATGAATAATCTACTAAAGTCTTCGTATTTTTTGTGTGTTTTCAGTCAACTTACAATAAATTAAAATGTATTTTTTTATGAAATAATTACTGAATTTGCCATTTGTATATATCTTTAAGCAAATCCTTTTAAAGTAATATTCCTTGATAACGTGATAAAGATTTATAAAATTAAATATTTTTAACCCATCAACTGTTCCATTGCTTCAACACGAAGCATATTTTATATTATTTCCCATTTTACAACTGAACGTGCAACTGAATTAAATCCTTTATATTCAAACAAAAAATTGTTTGAAAATTTAAAATTAAGATTTCTATTTCTTGATAATTATATCTTAGAAAATATCTAAAGAGTTTATTAATGGGTTTTCATCTCTTGAAATTCTTTAATGAGATCTTATGATTTGTGTAAATTAAAGATAATGGAAAATGCGGACTAATTAAACAAAATCTTACTGTAGTCTTAGTGATAATTATTTTAATGAATGCAAAATAAAATCTTTCTTTGGAACTAAATTTCTTTTCCACAAATTAAATTATATTGGTTTACATTAGTTTGCATAAAATATTTAATAATATGTAAAATAAGATTTTTTGATGCAGTTAATCCTGTTTTAGCCTTTTTTTCGCTTTTCAGAATTAAATAGTCTAGAATAGATGGAATTGCTAATTGGAAAACATTTTCATTTACCTTATAATATTTTAAATTCACTTGCACTGTTTTGTATTTCAGCTTTAATTCATATTTATAAGAATTTTTAAATTATAATTAACTCAAATTGATCAAATACAAATATATTGAAAAGGTTACCACCTGCTCCTCAAAATGTACACCCAGTTTAAACCCGCTGTCCAAAAAATTATTAATAATTACATAAAATTGATTACCTGAAGTTTGAAGTATTATTTAAAAAAATGTCACAATATAGCATATTATGCTATAAAAAACTTTTAAAATGACTCAAATAGAAAAAGTAATACAAAAAATATCCTAACTTATTATTTTAAAAAAATACAAAACAGCACATTTTTGCATAGACAACTTACACATAGAAATGATGCTCAGTTCCAGATCTTTCAATTCAGGTACATATTTTTTTTAATCTCTAATTAAGTAAAGTGAGAGTGATCACTGCTCTTTTGCGAAAGAAAGAAGAAAAAAGAAGTTCACAAACAAGAACTAATAACAGACAAAGCACAAGCAAGTAAAATAATTAGGTAAAAGAAGTCAAGGAGTTAAACTAAGCAAATGTTCTGAAGCCCCTTAAAAAAAGTGAAAGTAAATATATAGTGGGAGAGGGATATAATATATTTTTTCTTCAGAGCTGGGGGAATGATCAGCAGTCATCACCAGGTTGCTGAAGCACGAAGGGCAAACTTGGCTGTTGCCGATTTTTATTCTGTAAAGGTCGTAGAATCTTTAAAAGCTATCATGCACGGTATTCATTCGAAAACAGCAATCGCCAAATATCTAGAATAGTCCGGGAGATTAAAAATGGTTTCACTCCAAGGGTTTTCTCCAAATCTCTACTTATCTACTTAATCTCTACTTATCTTAACTTGGATTGAGGTAAATATCTTATTGTCTAATTGATCATTAAAAAAACAAATCTATCGCATACTTTCTGAACAGGGGTTTGTTAGACGGCGCGTCATTTATTGATTAATTTTCCTGCTATTTCAGTTCATCAAATACCACAGTGAGACGGAATTCACTGTGAAACAACTTTTTCTGGATTTTCGTGAATATTCTATAGAAAGGATCTGATAAGTTTTACTGAGAGAGAAACAGGAGATCGGTTGCAGTTAGCAATAGCTAAGATCGCTGCTTGAGATTCAGAGAAAACCACAATCCTATCGAAGGGAGATACCGAGCATTTAATTTAAATATTCCAAAGTTGCTCATATTGCTTCCATCTCTCCTTCAAAGAGGTTAACTTAAGTACAACACAAACTTTTGTTTTCTTAGCATAACGTGTGTATTCATAAACCTATAATTTACAGGCTCTTATAATGCAATGCAAGAAAATATCAAGTTTAAAAATAGTTCATCCAGGTAGAAAATCGTTTAAAGGTGTGGAACCTTATTTTGCACACACACGCATGTTAATGTAAAACGTTCTTTCTAAACTAATCGTTTTTTTGAAATTGTAACATATTTTTTTCGGCACAATGCTTTCGAACGAGAATACTATTTATATATGTTAAAATTAAAAAGAGTTTCTGAAATTTTAAAACTGTTGTTTCCGTTTAAACGAAGGCAAGTATGAATGTAATATTGGTTTATTATGCATCTTGAAAGATGCAACATTAATTGATTCCTTTGTTTCCTTAACCCACTGGCGGTTTAGAAAAGGGAAAAAATAGAGAAAATGTTTCTCCCCAATACACTAGTCCCCTATTTGTTAACATGGAAAAACCTGTTTTGCTATGCGAAGAGGACTGCAGGCAAAAATACAACTTTTTGAGTGCGGAAGCGTCAGTGGGTTAAAAATATTATGTAAAAAACAGAAATGTTTAACTCCTTCCCTCTCGGTCTCGTCAAAATCACTGAATGAGCTTTCATCTAATTTCTCGTGCCCATGATATTTCCGGGCTAGAGCGTTAAAGAGTAATGCAGCAAAATGTTTTAAATATTTCTATCTCTTGTACCCGGATTTTTTTATTCCTTATTTCACACAGCTGCATCAGATAATTTTTAATGTAATTGGAGATAGCGATGTTGGTATTTGCATATCATGCTTTCAAATTTCTCATACGAGAAACAAATTACTAATATTTATTAATAGTTTAATAAATATCGATAGTTAAATAAAATTCTATTTTAATGGTTAAAGCACTTATTCTTTAAATTTTCCTTGATAACTGAAAAACCGACATTCAATTTCAATAAACCTAAATGTTGACTTCCTCAAGAAAATTAAATTTTTTAAATTTCAAGGTAAAAGAAGCTCTGAAAATCAAAAATCAATACATACATTGTACACGCAACTTTTTATATAATTTTCTTGAATAAAAAATAGGCACTTTTATGACCGTTTTTTTTTAAAATAATATCATCGTTAAGAGATAAATAAATATGTGCATTTAAGAAATAACTTATTATGACCTTAAAAATTGTTTATAGGTAGCATTTTTAAAAATTGTGAGTTTTCTAAGCTAAACAGTTAAAGACAATGAATGCATATTATAAAAGTAGTCAAAATTTTAAGCCGAATTTATCAATTTTAATAGAGTCAATACCGAAAACATTACATTTACTTTATATTGCTTAACAAAATTTCTTGCATAATCTCTGTATTTCAAAACTAACTTGCAAATTTCTAAACAATTTAGAATTTTTCACGAAAACCTCTCTTACAAAATGATCAAGCGATACAATACACGTTAAATTCTTCTGTGAGCACTTTTTAATGACTGCTTCCTCAAAAAAAGGAGGCAACATAAATTTATTTAACCATTATTCTGCCATTTAGTAGATAAAATAATTGAAATATGCAGAAAATGTCTGCTGACTCAAACAACTCATTCATAATCTTTAAAAAATCCTAAGCGAAGAGGTAATTTAGAAGAGTCTAAGACTTTATCTGAAAAAAAAAGAAGAGGGATGCTCTTATAATGAAAAACTTACCAAGAAGAAAAATGCTAAGTCAGCTGTATGCTTCAACTCAAACTGTTGGAAAGCCATCAAATTATGCGTTTTTCTAAATAATAGGAATATTCTCCCTGAAGTTAGGAAATAGTTGTACGTTTTTTGGTAAATAAGAGAAAGATAGCACCCAATTTAATCAACTAGGTAACATAATTGTACGAAAGAAGTTCTTTTTGTGTATTTACATGCCTTTTTGTCATTGATGTAGAAGCAGTGCTGAAGGAATGAAATTTACGCATTTCTCAAAATATAATTTTAATTGGAGCCGAGTGTAAAAATACTTAACGTTCATGCCTTGTTAGCAATTATCAGCCCATTTAAATATTCTTTTTAACCTTGAAAGCGTGAGGACTCAGTGATAAGGAGCCGTGCGCTGTCATTGTGGTGATAGTGGTTTGGTCCTCAGTAGAGACAAGAAGCCCACACAGCTTCAGGAAAGAATATACATAGGGGGAGTAGGCCAGCTTTCATAGACATATTGTAAACTAGTCCCCAATAATTTGGTGTGATCTCGATATATAAAAGGACAAGAAAAAAACCTTTAGAAGCACAGCGGACTTGCTTCCTCCTCTCCTCCCAAAAACTGTTGGAGTTGAGGAGTTTTCTTTTTTATTTATTGCCAGTTTGTCCTGCATTTTTACACTACTGATAAACAGTACTTTACTATGAATTAAGATATTTCTTCCAAAAAATATTTATAACATCCACGATGATTAAAGTCTGCTAATACATTTTGACATAGAAAGAAGAAATAAAACTGTGGTTGGAGGAGGGCAGCGTATCTAATCATGTATGTAGAGTTGTCCAACAACTGGTTCAGGGGTGACATACCTCCAGACTGTTGTTTTGCTTCTTATGAGAATACGCTTGATTTCAGTAGAGATAATGTTCTGCTAAATCTATAGTCTGTCTAAGCTAAGAACTCCTCCCGCCACAAAGTCTGAGGACGTCTTGTGCTGTGGAAGCAGGAATGGTTCATTTTAGGGACGGTAGCACCACTATAGAACTAGGAAATTCCCTCTACCGCCGACCCGAGCCGAAACCACTCCAAATCAGTGACCCAGCACCCCTACTTGAAATAGTCATTTTTCGTTACCATAGACACTGCCACAGGTCCAAACGAAAGTCTGGGGGAGTTCTTATTTTAGACAAACTATATGTATGTTGCTCACCCTGTAAGGTGATTTTTGGGTACTGATACCGCACGAAGTAGTTCCAGCGTATGTTACTTATTCGAAGAGCTGGACTTCTTCTGTTTTCTATGTTCTTTGGCTTCAAATCGGAATGCATCAACTTGCTTGCAGTGGACAAGTAAGGGTTTAAAAGCTTGGTCTGCGGTCTGTAAAATAAAGGTATGGTAGAGAAAGTGTTCAGTTTTAAAACATCCAATTGAAATTTGATGAAAACGCTAGTTAAACTCCCATTCCGCATCTAAATATTTGAATAGTTAAAGGTTGTTTATTTTCATACAAATTTGAATTGTTCATTAAGCACATTTAAAGATTAAAAAGAAGATAACGTGGTTTAATCTGGTAGATTTGAAAGGAAAAAAAATCTAAATTTTTTCATCGTGATACATCAAAATTTTTAAAATAAGTTTCTTTTTCAATTATCTATCGTAAGTTTAAAAGAACTTGAAAGTACTAATAAAGATCTTTTTCGCAAAAAAAATCAGCTTTAAAGTGTGTGTGCTCATATTCTACATGTAAGAGAGTTCTATTTTTGAGAGTTCTGTTTCTGGGAGTTACAGTTAGAGCTAGAGCTTAAAATATTGATGATGCAAATTCCCAAAAATTGTTGAAACATTTCTATAGTGAAAGATTACAAATTTTAGTGGGATGTTTAAAATTTTATTCTTTTGTTTGGTTTAGCATTAGTCATTGATTTCTAAATTATTCATTTTCTTTACCAATGTTTGAAACATATTATGAGTAAAGATCTATAGCTTAGAGCCCTGTTTCAAGAAGACAGTAATGCACTACGAGTTTATTTCATAGCAATTATTTACCTCTAATAGATTTTACCCGGCAAGAAAGAAGTAAATTAGCATTGGGTAGAAAACAATAAATTTGCAGTTTCAAAACTATCTGAAAAGGCATGTTTGTTTTGTTTATTATCACATTTTAAAAACTTGTTTCCTCTAGTTGTTGAGTATTTACTAAATTTATTGGTTATTTATGTTTTGTTTTAACTCCGAGGCGTAAATTTTTGCCCCCCCCCCCCAACGTCAAGCAATAAATAAATATAATAAATTATTTACAACTTAAAAAAAAGCATGCAAATGACTGGTATTTTTATGTTTATTAATGATCCTAAATGTTACGTAGTGGTATAATTTAATTCTTAATCAGATAAATGCAGATTTCTGCCTTAGAGAGAGTTGGCTTTCTAACAAATGAGTTTTAAATTGAAAATTTTAAATTTTTTGACCTGAAACAAAAATAAAGGTTTCTTTTTAATATAAACTAACTTTTTCTCATAGCAAAAATAATTTTTTTCAAGAAATGATATGGTTAATTTATTCTTCTGAATTTTTTAAGAATTACTACTACTCGATTTATTCTCGCCAAAATGCTTAGAAAAATAATTGAAGCCTCTATCCTAATAAGTACAAATGAGTTTTAAAAGGAAAATTTCAAATTACTTAATATAAAACAGAAAGTAATATACTTCATGAAAATAATAATTTATATATTATACTGTTAGAATTTTTAGTCTAAAATTATGATAAACTAATCTAATAACCGACACTCATCTGACCATCCAATTAACCACAACATTTACTGTAAAGAACATTTTACCCTTTAAAGTTTTGAAAGGAAAACTTTAAATTACTTTATGTAAAACGGAAAATAATATACTTCATGAAAATAACTTATACCGTGTACAACTAGTATAGTTATAAGACCATGAATGAAAAACTCTACCATTTTTAACCATTTAAAACCAGCATGGTTTAAAAACTTTAAAAAGAAATTTTATCTGGAGATAAGAGCTAGGCTTTTCGTAAGGTAATGGGCCTTGCAGAGTTCAGGATACAAATTGGGGTGTGACGAAAACTGGAAACTCTTTAGGTATTGAAGGAAATGAAGGAAATATTGTGGTGTCAACTCCGGAACTCGAAACTAAGTTTTGTCGCTTATGAGACAGACGGATTATCTCTCTAGGCTATAATATGTACTCATCTACAAGGAACTAAGTGGTTTCATTAGGTGTTCTGAGTGGATGCAATAATAATCTGGTTGCTTAACCGTAATAGGTAAAAACAGTTAATAATCAGTTTTTCTCCCAGTTAATAGTTTATTTTGATCTTATTTATGGTAGTTTGACTGTTTTGTTCGAATATGGTGAAATAATAAGCAAATAAATTGCGTTTTAACCATTTCTTTCCTATAAATTTCTAATATTGTAAAAATATTCTCAAGAAAAATGATATGACTTATGTATCTTTCTGCGCTGCTTAAATTTTTACTTCTACCTTAAAACTCTCAGTAACATGCTAATAAAAAAATATTAAAATCACTCACATAATGGAGAAAATACTTAGCTCTTTAACAAATATGTTTTTAAACGAAAATTTTAAATTACTTGCTATATACAAAAAAGAAAATAACTTTTTCCATTGAATAATAATAGGGAAGTATAAATTTTTTCTAGAAAAATGGTGCAGAATTTATGCTTTGCTTCAAATACACAATTTCAGGAAATGAATGAGAAAATTTCTAAAAACAAGAAAGGAAAAAAAACAATTTTGTACGAACAATTATGCTTACGAAAAGAAATTAGTTCCTTGAAAAGTATAGATTTTCATATATTTTGTTTATAACAGGATTGTAATAATCGATGTTGTTTGTTGTCATCAAAATATCTGAAGCTTCTTGGTTTTGTTTAGTTCTCATCAATATGTAAAGAATTATCTTAAATATTTGTAAAGCACTAGTTATACTAATGTACTGTTTACATTAGAAACTTATTTTCTTCTTGAAATCTGAAAACTCAATTTACTTTTGTTCATGTTTGAGGCAACAATATTCCTTTTGAGGAAATAAGTTAATGGGTGTTGGAAAATTTACAGTTAATAAAAATGTTGATTTCTTATAACCCTATGAAGTATTATAAAAAACTAGTCATTCATGCATTTATTATTCATTAAAATGCCGTGAAAGATATGAAAGTATATATTTCACTTTTATAATGTGAAACGTTTTAATTCGGGAAAAATTATCTATATTCAATTTAGAAGAAACCTAATTAGGAATACTTTACGCATATAATTGGTGATATTTAGGGGCTTGGAAAAGACTTTCACTATTACTGATTAATCTTCTTCCATCAACGCCTGCTTTCTCAGGTATTAACTTTGTTGGGCGTGCAGAAAAAAATTCCTTCATTGTTAGAATTTCCATTCTAAAATTATGGTAAAATAAGCAGCAACAGTCTGTTCATCCAATCAACCGTAAAGTTTACGATAAAGAACATTTTTTTGCCTTTACTGTTTTGAAACCATTCACAACTAGAATAGTTATAAAACCATAAATACAAAACGATGCGATTTTTAACCACTTACGACGAGTATGGTTTCAAAACAATAAAAAAGTAATTTAACTGGACACTGGAGTTATGGTTTTTCTAAAGCAATGGATTTGAGAGAGGGCAGGGCACAGATTTGGCAGCCGGAGGCCCAAGAAGCTCCTTAAGTGCTCAAGGGAATGGATAAAATATTGTGGTATCAAAGGTGGGACTCGAAGCTCTGTTCTATCGCTCATGAGACGGACAGAATAGCTCTCTCGGCTGTAAAATGTTAATAGCTCTAAGAAACTAAGTTGCTTCATTAGGTGTGCTTAATTGGTGCCATAGAATCTTGATTTAAGAGTAGTAGGTGAAAGAAATTAATAAATGGTTTTCAAAGTTAAAAGTATGAATACAAACTTGTTTATGGACATTTGACTGTTTTGTTTGAATATAGTGGAAGAACAATTAAATAAATTGTCATTTTACCATTTTTTTTGCGAGAAATATGTTCTACTATTTTTCAGCTTTCTATAATCATATACATAAGGTTTTCAGTTGCTTTATTTTATTATTTCTTTCTTATAAAATTTTGATTTAAATGCTCTAAACGCTTAGGCTACTAAGAGAAGAACCAAACTGTTTGATTTATATTATTTACACGATTATTATTAGTTTACTATATATTAGTTCTTTATACGAATTAGTAACATTTTAAGCTGCAAGATTTCATTGGTAAAAAGTTTCTTGCACAAAAAAAGTTGCAAGAAAGAAAAGTCTACAACAACAGTCTAATAAACAAAGAAGAAATAAATGTCGATAGCTAGAATTTTAAATAAATATGATGCGTGGCACTATAATGTTGGAAGTTATGCTGGTTGTATGAACTGTTAGATTTGGGATCACAATATCTGTTCTGGTTACGCAATAATAAAAGTGTCTTTCGAACCACTGGCCGAAAGCTAAGGATAATAATTTCCATTCTGGCAACTGAGTAAGCAGCCGTAGTTTATACATGATCCAGATTAAATCTCTTGTGGCTATAAACCGCATCGTTTGAGGTGTGGAAGTTTGGAGAGGGGAAAATCAGCTCAGGCGTTATCCACGTTGTTCGAACGGGATCAAATTTATCTGTTTTTCCTGTCATAGTTGTTAAAGTGATTAAACTTTGAGAAAACGGGACTAGGTGCTTGAACATGGTTGTTTGATGCAATATGTCCAGGCGTGATTGATAATAAAGTTTTTGAAGTGGTTATTATTTGGGGGATCAACTAATTTCAACTATTATTTTTTGCAAGATTTGAAACCCGGTTGGAAAACTAAGTTAAAAGGCTGCATTAAAATTTTCAAGGGTATAAAATGCATTAAACAGTGATAAAAAGCTAAAATAAAAAGTAAAATGATGCAAGTGATTTTAAGAGTATAGTATATAAAATAACTAAAAATAAATAAAATAATACAAGTTTATTAATATTTTATTAAGTACAACAAAACTACTGCATATAAAATAATTAGTATTGCTACATAATTTAAGTAGTATTAAAATAAGCAGTATTAATTATGCTGATATGTGTACAATGCTGATATGAGTACATGAAAAGTAATTATTAGTCATAAAAATTAAATCATTGAAATAATTTTCTCTAAAAACTCCAATTCCATGAAGGCTCCTAGAAAATATGAACCGTTTATTATGGAAAATCTAAAACATTAAACGAATAAAAATTTATAATTTATTATTAAAAAAGAAATCTTTCTATGAACATCTTTTATACACAGCAAAAAATAAATGTTTGTTTAAATAAAATATTGTTTTTCTTTTCAATTATAATCTTTTTTTGAAAAGTGCAAGAAGGAAAATTTATAACAGGAAGTAGGTTAGTGTTTTTTAAAAATCATTTCAGAAAAATCCCTCCAAAAAGGATGATAAATTTTTTTTTAATTATTTCTTCCACTTTAATCATTTTATCGCTCAAAATCTTTTTATTTAGTGACATGCAAAAAAAAAGATTCCTTGATACAAAATTTACTAAAAAGTTTTCAGATACTTTCATCTTCTTACGTTGTAAGATAATTCATAAACTGTTGATTGGCTAACTTTAAATCCTCTTATTGCCTCGAGTACCTTTTATAACAAGATAAAATAGAAACAAATAATAAAAGATTGGAGGAAAATACAATAGCTAACTTAATTGTGTTTCTAAAAAACCGCTTTTGTAATTATCTAAAAAATTAAGGATATTTCGGAAAAAATAATAGATATACCGTAGATTTATCCTTACTGTAAAATAAATTAAATTACTACTTGTTTTTATACTTAATTACATTATGGGGTATTAAGTGTTTTTTTTATATTTAAAAAGTAATGAATTGTTCAAAAATATATCAGACATGCATAATGATACACCAGTAATTTTTTAAAATTGTCCCTAATTATAATAAAACCTACTTTGAAATTTTGATGAAATCACAATCACTTCTCTTCTAAAATATAGTTTGAAAGCTTAGAAAATCTTTTCGAAACTAATAAAGGAACGATATATTTTTCTATATTGATGTAAATATAAACTTTCTGCACTTTTATGAATCTTTTATATCCCATTTCAACACTTTTATTTAATTTCTTATGTGGTTGTAACAACTTCCAAAATAAATAAAAGTAAATTAAATATAGCTATAAACTTAAGTAGGATAAAAAAGGCCGAAAAAGCGTAGGTATAAATACTCCCATGAAAATTGCTTTATGAAGATTCTTTTGTTAAGAAGTTCCAATGTCTTCTGAGTTAAGATCTATAAGCACTGTGGAACATTTTATTTATTTATTTAATTGTTTATTTTTCCATTATATGAGATTTCTTCCTAATATGAACTCCTTCTTCGTGCGATTCTGAGCAGGTCATAATAGGAGAGTACCCTTAACAGCATATGAAAATATTTGCCGACATGGGTTCCCATGCAATTTTAATCCAGTTGATGTGCCTTAACTCTCCTCGAATTTTGCCAACATTTAGGTGATCCCTTATTATATCGCCAGTTGATGTGCCTTAACTCACCTCGAAGTTTGTCAATATTTAGGTGATCCCTTATTATATCGCTGACTTGAAACTAAAACGACACTTCTGCACTCACTTCTCATGTTATTTGAATGAGAAGTGAGTGCAGAAGTGTCGTTTTAGTTTTGAACCAGCGATTTATGAAGTTTTTAAGTTTATACATTTTGACAAAAAATGACATTAAAATAATATTAAAAAATCTGTGTGATGTCCAAAAATGATATTAAAAAATCTGTAACTTTAGGTGCAAAGCTAATTTTAGATTTAAAATGCCCTCATTTGAATTCAGCAAGATCAAGTATTTACAGAAATACAACAAAACATTTACGTCCCAGTGTAATTTATGGTATTTTATGCTTGAAAATGCATTTTTTCCTAAAAAAAGGGAAAAATTATGTTAATGACAATTAAAACAAACCCATTTAAAAAAAAATTACCCACAAATGCGAGTAGCGTTTTAGTGATTGCAAAATAATGACATGCAAAAATAAGATTTTCATCGACAGAATAGCTTTTTGATCTTCGTTCAGAGTTTATACATTAAATAAAATTACGTATGCGATTTATAGATCCTACATGCATGAGCAAAGTTTTTAATATTAAAAATTAAACTTTAAAATTTTGTGCCACGTTTTTTATTTTATGCACTATATGAATTGAGTACTCAAATTTCAAAAAATTTCTTCGTTTTTGACGAAACCGTTTTCTGTTATATGATCAGAGTGAATATTTCATCAAAATTTAAAAAAAAAATATTTTGCCTTTTTTTTTGAAAAAAAATCTTTTGTAATACCAAATGTATCAAACTTTTCTAATAATCAATTTATTGTATGAAAAATATAAGTGACTCAATGTCACCCAAGCAATAAAGGAAAGAACAGAAAGATAAATTACACCCTTTCCCGAAGTGGAATATGAACCCGGGATCTCCCACGTAATACAATGCTGACTCCTTGACCACGAAACAGTCTTGTCAGTTTCACAGTTTATTTTAGTCTTCGTTCTAGTTTCGTCAATTTAGTTAACAATCTCTTACAATACTCTACTATGAAGTTCTGTAAATGCGGAATTATTTTCGTCATATATTTGAGAGCACGCATTTTGTCACAAATCGTGTGATTTTATCGAAACAAAACACAGTTCACAATCAACTGAATCGCCAACTCTGAAAGTTTAATTTCTGAGAGTTTTATCTGAATGAAAATCGTTAGCATTAATAATTTTCTTTTTAAAATTTAAAATATAGACATTTACAAAAAATTTTCACAGACGGAGTAGATTTTCAGTGTTTGTTTAAATTCTATAATATTGAATAAGTTTAGGCTTTCTAATTTTATACGATGCGTTGAGCACAAAGAAATGAAACAACACAAAGTATAAAAGATACTCATTCTAGAAAATTTAAACGAAAAAATATTACGTTAAAACGTCAATCATTTTTCCAAAAAAAACCCCTCTAGTATTAAAATTTTATGTACATGGTATATAAGAAAAAGAGAAAAAAAAAGACGTTTCTGAATATATGGAGCAGCTACGGTGCATGCAGTTTTCAAATGTGCTTCTTAATGTTTTGAAAGCCTCTTCTGGAGCTTGGCTACAAGCAATGTCAACCGTCATCTATCAAAAGATATATTAAAATAGAATTAATTTAACATATCTTATATACTAGTGAATTGGAATTTAATAGTTGTGACGGTAGCTACGCTACATTACTATTCCACGAATCTGTGATTAGTCCAGATTATCTGTGATAGAATTTGATGAATGGATACTAGTAGTTGATTCATTGCTGTTTTGTGAGAGGCCATAAGAGCTCTTTTAAAATAACCGGGCTTTGAGTGCTGGTTGTGAGTACTATATTATGGGACATGGTATTGGGCGTTGTCGCACATTTGTTGAAAATAGCAGACGAGTTTGTATAGGCTCCTGTTGTGTGTGATTGAGACTGAGTAGCGATAACGTGAGTAAGGCAATGTCGCAGTCACAAATAGAAAGTCAACTGTTCACTATGAACCCCCCATCGAACTCGGTTTGTTCAAATTTATCGGAGAAAAATATGAAAACAAGTCAAACTTTCAAATCAAGAAAAACCATTTTAATTATTAATTTTTCAAATATTAATTAATTTAATTTAATATTTCTTGAGAGTGGAATTTTTAATTTAACTTAATTGTTTCAAGGATCTGGCAATTGATATTTTTTGGTTATTTAAACTGTAACTTTTACTTAAACTTAACTTCTTGTAACTTAATACAATTATAATTTGAAATATCTATAATTATTATTTATAGAGGAAATGAAATTCAGTTATCTAAGAAACTAATGCATAAATATGTTTGAAAAATTAACGTTTCATTAAGTCAAGTAATTTTGTTTACAAAATGAATGATATGCTTGAACACAATGAAATTTCGATGATTGAGTCGATATATTTTTATTGAGTCGATATATGTTTTTATTGTATTTAATATGATTATATTTTAAGATTTTGTGTATCTTATTGATCTACACACAGGCAATCTGGGAAGGGCAAGATTTACTTCTTCAACCTTTCTGGGTATATAGCAGTGTTCAGTCTTTATAATGCAAAACAGAACATTTTGCATGATACTGTTGCTCGAGGTCTATTTATGAATTCATCCTAATCAAGCAATTTTCTCTTTTGAGGATACCATTTAAGGAACTGTAAAAATCTTTTTCCACAATATTTATCTTAAAACTGTACAATATTGATACAATTTTAAAACGCACCAGATAACTAATTTAAATATTCGTTCCTCCTATCTATATATATATTTCTCTTACACGGCACCAAAAAAAAGCCTCATTACAACTCCCTNTGTGTTGTTTTTTTCAATTTCACGGTAGAGTTAATCTTTATTCGTATCTAATGAATTGTTAAAAACGTGTTTTGTTTAATCTTATAACGTAAAGCTACTGGGAGGGGTAACAAATAATATTATTTCTTTTTTCTAAAATGGTATTATTTTTATTAAGATAAGATTGAACTCGGTTATTCGACTGAAATATAATTTACACGGAATGCAAGTATTTATTAAACATAAAGTATGACAGAAAAGAAAGAAATATATTTTTTGGTTTGTTTAAAAGTAAAGAACAGTCAGTGCATTTTATGCTAACCTCCAATTCTTGGTTTTTGACATCCTCCCCTCCAAGGGAATGGCCAGTTGTAGAAGACACTACAAGATCTGGTTCCCGCACTTGAAATGGACAATTCTCACAACTCCGTCTCACCCAAGTATTAGTTTGAGAACAAGAGCAGTTTTCCACATTTGGCGAAGACGAAGCTCTTTCTGGAGAAGTAACCAGAGTGAGCATTATCAGGTTGTTCAATTCAGATTCATGCCCTAAAAACATGATACTATTTAATTTAAACTCAATTGGGTATACTATAGCCTACGTCACAAGATGTGTTATTCCTACTAAATTTAACTAGTATTAGTATATTTGAAACCCATTGAAACTGACACAATCTCCATGATGCTAGTAGATCTTACTAAGACTGACTTTCTTTTTTAGTAAATAGAATATTTTTTTATTTCAATTACAACTTATTACTAAAGTTAATTAAACACCATTGGAGTCAGTAATATTAAAGGAGACTCCCTTCTAAACTCCCTTCTAAAGTATTAAAAGCAAGTGCATAAACTACTGAGTTAGTGATAAATGTATTTAAAAAAGCTAAGTTTTAAAAATTTCCGCAAATGTCTTTTTGAAAAAAAATCAAAAAATATGAAATTCTACTTATATTGATTCTACTTATATAAGCTTATTGTTGAGTTTATTCGAAATAGCAAATAAAAAATTATTAAAAGCAGGGAACTTTTGTTATACTAAAAGAGCTATAAGTTGATAAATTTTACTGCTGCTCTGTTAAGAATAATATTTTTTTTCCTTTAAAAATGAATCGTTTTCAGTTAATTTTAGATCAATGGCGGGATCTAAGGCAATGAGAAAATTCAATTTTTAGGAAGTCTCTCCTATGTTATACTTTCGCTTGCTAAAATTACCCCTTTTATCCCTTGTTCAAATTTCATCACTAGCATTAATAGCTCTGGCAGATAGAGATAGATAGATAGATAGATAGATATAGAGAGATATAGAGAGATATAGAGAGATATATAGAGAGATATATAGAGAGATATATAGAGAGATATATAGATATATATATATATATATATATATAGAGAGAGAGAGNAGGGGCAGGGAGAGAGAGAGAGAGAGAGAGAGAGGGGGGGGGGCTTTTATTTTTGTGTAACAGAATCTAAATCACTACCGTGGTTATCGGAGTCAGAAGACTTTAAATTCTAACTTAGAATCTTAATGGCTGCTATTATCAGCTCACTTAGATGCTATTTTTGCTGTTTCAGAGCTAATAAACTGGAGATAGAAATTGATAAGACTAACTTCCAAAAACATTCTAAACTTCGTATGTAAGACAAAAAAACTTTTCCAGAAGACGAATCCTCGTCCTGTCATTATAGATGTTATAGGTTTTAACATCATCAATGGATTTAAAATATTTTTTTTCAATACAATGCTTTGTATGAAAAAAAATAAGTCACATGCATTGTTTTCACTAAAATTAGTTACATTAAGTTAATTTTATCTTTTAATAATATATTTCATACGGCAAAAATTTTTCATAACTTATTATATGCAATTTTCCTATAATTTCTTGAGCCAGAAATTAAAATATTGAGAAGTAATCCACAAAAAGCTGTTTTTTAAATTGAAATTTGCCAGCTACAAACAGTTTTTTATTAGATAGCAATCGAAGTGATAGTGTGAAATATTACCTCTTTAAATGGAAAACAATACGATAATAAGAATGTTAGTTGAGGATTATTTACGCTAAACAATTGATATAAAAGTATTGTAATAGGTATACAACCTAATTAAGTAGAGCCATTAAAAGAGCCTGGCTTTTATTTTTGTGTATCAGAATCTAAATCACTACCGTGGTTATCGGAGTCAGAAGACTTGAAATACTTTTTTTTTTAGATAAGAATCTCAATGGCTGCTATTATCAGCTCACTTAGATGTTATTTTTGCTGTTTCAGAGCTAATAAACTGGAGATAGAAATTGATAAGACTAACTTCCAAAAATATTCTAAACTTCGTATGTAAGACAAGAAAACTTTTCCAGAAGACGAATCCAGATAACCTCGCGAAACTATGATAATTAAATATAAATTAAGTAGCTTAAGAAAAAAATACATCCTAATCACAAAACATCACTTTATGCATCGTTTAGTCTCATGCAGTTTGCTTATATTATTAGAAAACTATAATGTGTGTTATTTTTTAATAACACAAAATTCATTGTCAGGCACTAATGAGATAAGCTTAATTTTTTAATAGAATAGCTAACTGTAAAAATATTCCTTAGGTCTTTCAAAGTGTGCAGAGACACAAAAGACACAGAGAACTGCTTATTTTGTAATTGCCTATGTAACCCTGTATTCTCATAATTTCTCCATTATTCAACAAAATGTTTTCATTTACCAGATAAACATAACTTTCTAGTTTTTTTCAAAAACATAATTTTTGTTTACAAACCAAAAAGTACTCTTAAAAATTTAGCTTTGATTACCCCCCTCCCCTCCTCCCCGTCAATGCCCAAAAAGAGTCAACCAAAATTTTGAAAGCTGATCGAGTTTTGATGCTGAATATGGATTAAATATTAATTCCGACTGTTTATTAGACGATATTCTAACAACGAGTAACTTATGAATAAAACTTCAGAATGCTACATACAAAGAATATATTAAATCTAAATTAAATCAAAGAATGCATTAAATAAATTTCAATCTAAAATTAATCAGAATCTGGAACTCAGATGTGGTCTTAGAAAAAATCAGAAGTATATTCCTCAAAATGTCCCAATTTTAAATTAAATTAATCTTGAAAGCTTTGTTAATTGCAGTGTCGTCAGTGAATCAAATACAAAAGTTTGGAAGTCAAATCCGGGTGATTCTTTTCTGAGAACATTTAAACCTCCAGTTATGGTTTATATATATATATATATATATATATATGTTCAAAATGAAGAATAAAACAAAGAAAAATTATAGACATACGAAAAAAAGGGGGGTGGGAAATAATAAGTAAAAAATAACAAACAACATTTTTTTAAAAAAAAAGAAGAAAAAAAAAGAAATGTTAATTAAAAAACCGGAAAAAAAAGCTGGAAAAAAAGATATAATCTTTTCTTCAGCCCACACGATTATATCCGCAAAACAGAGTGCTTTCTGATATTGTATCAATAAAGCCATAACAACTTACAAGGACGGATATTTTTCAAGAATGATTTAAAAATGTTTTCGCAGAAAGATTGCCAGATTACAAAATATGAAAACAAAAGATGAAAACAAAAGCTCAAATCAAGTGTAACAAGAGGGTTTTAAAGTGTCGTTCTTACTGCACTGCTGAAGTGATTAGTTATTATGAGTTTTGATTTGTTAGTTACCAAGGATGGGCCAAAATGGATGTGCGCAAGGTAATATTATACTGGATAATTTTAAAAATTGATCATAGATAGTTTTGGAAGATAGATGTTTATTTAAGAAAAAATATAAAATAGAAAAGAGAAACATAAATTGCCTGCTTTGCAAATAATTTTAGCCGCGGATTTGCACGATATGGATTAG